>NC_142243.1:75867388-76018903 GCF_052056855.1 Sturnus vulgaris | reverse complement strand
TCAATGATACTAAAATATGCATGTACAAAAAAGGCTCAATTGTGTACAGGTTCTTTGGGGAAAATGTTTGTTGACATCAACAAGATTTTTTGCTTGAGTAAGGTCCACAGGATTTGGTCTGATAGGTGTCTTGAGGTTTTCTGCCTGAATTGTGCTGTGATGACAGCTACAGTGACAGTAGTAGCAGATCAGACTTTGTTTTTTCAATGCCTGTAAACCCAGCTCCCACACAGGTACACTGGAAAGCCCACTTCTTACCCTGGGCAGGTGTATTTGCATATGCAAAACAAAGTTTCAGTTGCCTTTAAGCATGTAAATTAGCCCCTTATGTGTCTGCTTGTTAACATGTGCCTCAGAATTAGCTAACGTGCACTGAACGCAGATTTTTACTATATTCCAGAGAAAATAATGCCTTCAAAGGAAAATGAAGATGAGACATTTTGTTGACTTTGCTCTTATTCTATCTATCCTAGGAAAACTGAGGACATATTTCATTTATGAAAAGCTACTTCAACCAGCTTAACAATCAAGTTAGAGTCACCTCAAAAGTAACATACTGCCTTTGTCATTTTTCATATATTTCTATATTTTATGTACTGTGCTGATATGGAGCTTTTCTGGGAGAGTTTGCTTTTGAATCACTAAATAGTTGAACAGACTGTCACTAGAAAATGCTTTGGAACTTTTATGAGCATACTTTTATTGTAAATATTAATTTACAGTGGAGTTATTTCAGTACCAGAACTTAAAAAGCAGTGCCAAGAAGATTCTTAGCTAAAATAATTTTTATTTTGTGGGATTTATTTAGTATAATGTTTAGTTGCAGATGGCAAATTTTATTCTGAATTAATAAACATATAAGTCTGCTGGTTTGCAATATTATTTCAGCTTGTTTGCCTTTTCTGTGTATCCATAAAATCTTTGAAATCTTTAAGCTCTATCAGTGTCTTTTAGAAGAAAACATGATTATGGCACAAAATTTGTTTTTTCTCGCTCTGTCTGTTGGGATCTCAGTGTATTTCCAGCTAATATGCATATTAGTGTTTTCCTGCTTAACTTGTCCTCCTCCTCGAAGACAGGAGTAGCATGCCACAAGGCCATAAAAGTTGCTGTGGCAAAATACATTGCCCTAGTCCTGAATCACAGCTCTGGTCTGTGTTTGGGCTCTACATGTGCCAGCTAAGACTGTGCTCTGGCACGGTGTGTTTCAAAACATTGCCTAAATTTGGCTTTAGGGGGACAAAAGGGTCTGTTCCTGGGGGGCAGCCCAACCCTGAAGCTCTGCAGACTGCAATGGGACTTGGGAATTCTGCCTCTCCCTGTGCCCGACCCATCCCCGAGGTGATGGGGATGGACAAGCCCATCCACTGCCCTGATCAGAGGAGTGAGATCCAGCCCCAAGGCAACAACCCGTGCCTTTGCCTTTCTCCACTGCAAACTTCCCCTTTTCATTAGGCTTGAGCTGGTAACTGAAATTTATTAGCCTAAACTGGGCTGGAACTGATGAGATTTACGGTGATATATAGAAGAAATGCCGAGTTGGAGAAAAAGGATGAAAAATTGAAATGATAAAGTTGTATTGGTAGCTTGTTGAGGTAATTGAAAAGCCTTGTTATGTTGTATTGTGATGGGTTCAAATAAAATATAGGTGCAATTTGTCTAGATCATGCCTGCAGCACAATATGAAATAGATTCCTCTCGTCTAAAGTTAGGGATGTGTTCAATTTTTGCCTGTCAGTGGGGATTGTGAAGGGCTGAGATGAGACTAAAACTTCTCTTAATTGATGCAGTCGACAGCTCGGCATTTTTCCCACCACCTTGCCAGCAGGAGGTCAGGGAGTATTCTTCAAAGCACCCAGAGGCATTTCTGCAAAGACGTCCAGCACACCCATTTTTGTCCTCCAGCAATCTCCCATGCTCTGTTCCCTTCCCAGAGAAAACTGATTGGCTCTGGTGCATTTCTGAAGCTCAAGGCAAGCACCCACTGGAAATCCTAAACATTACATTTCATCGTATCTTTTATTTATTCCCTGCTTAGTCCTGAAGTCCACTCAGAAGACTCCAAGCCATTCCCAGCAAGGCCCACGATCTCAAGGAAATACAAAGGTGGCAGATTACCCCCTAATTATTTTTGTGCCTGTAGAAGTAAGACACAGGAGTGATGGGTAAACCTTCTGCAGGCCCAAGGGTAGGCTGCTTTCTAGCAGACCACTTCTAGCACAGCCATCCCGTGGCTTTCCATACCCTTCCTCAACACTAGTAGGCTCCAATTTGACTATTTCAGGTGGTCAAGAGAAGATTTTGTCAAAATGCAATCCAAATACAGTAATGAAAAAATGTCAGACACTATTAACAATGCAGAGGAGTAACCAGGTTTTCAGATAGAAATTTTATAATTACATAAGCAACAGCATTGTAACAGTCATGGTGATATAAGATTGTAACAGCAGCTAAGTTTGCCAGGAGAAATAACATCTTTTATTTAGCCAGTTTGAGCACCTAGGGGGAAAAAACAGCCTCTTTTTTACTCTGCGAAGGGCTTGTGTTCCTGATCCATCTTTTCATTCTAATCGGTTGGTCTAATAAAAAATATTACCTGTGTCTACAAACCTTGCCTTGCAAATACATCTGACTCGAATCAATAAATAGATCTTCTTTGCACAATAGATAATCATATGATAATTCAGTGCCTGAGTTTGTCAGTAGCGACATATAAGCTGCACACAAGATCCTTTTAAATATAACCATATTAAATGTATTTTGAAAAATACTTTCTGTTTGAAAAAAAGAGTAATTTTATTCCTCTGAATGGAACCTGTAATGTGCTTGTGCAGTGGAATTCATCTTTCTCTGTCAATGTAGTATCTTTCTCTCTTTCTCCATAATGCCCTTCATTCTCTGCTTTGTGCTAAGGATATGTATTGACTTTGCAGAATTGCTGTAGCAAGCTGTAAATGATATATTCAAAGAAAAATCCCTGCTCAGTTCCCATAGAGAGAACATGAACAGTGCTGGGCAATCAGAGTTATGCTGCATTTTGTATTGTGACATTCAGTGCAAGCAGGAAAAGCAGCCCAAGCACAGACGTCACTGACATAAGTTCTGACAATAGAAGCCTGTTCCTTTTTCTATTCATATAGAGACATCTGAAGTGTTTTTCCTTCTTCAGTTTATTTCTTTTCTATTAGCCCTTGTCATCATGTATGGCAAGAAGACAATCCTTCATTACCTACAGCTCTCTCACTGCAGACAAGGGTGTAGCTAGCAGTTTGACAATTGCTTGTTTACCAACCAGCATCCTACCTGTGATTTGTCCATAGTACACACTTCATATCCTCTTGTACAGGTACTACAGCAAATAATTCCCTCCTTTTACCTAAGTGGGGCAGTTAGAGATATTCACAATAGGTTTAGTAAATGCCTGGAAGAGGAGTAAATCTTCTCATCAGCTTTCCATTAGAAATGTTGTGGAAGAAAAATTGTTAAGAGTAGGTAGATTTGTAATAATATAGTTGTGTGTATTTTTCATTTGTTTTCATTTGGAAATTCCACATGCCCTGATAAAAATAAGCAAAATGAAATGGTGCAGTCAGGGAGAGGCCAGGCTGAAGCCAGGATGACATGGCAGTTCCTTGGCAGCTCCCTCTGAGGCTTTCAGCCATGCAAGTCTCCTGGTGCCCTCCATCTGAGGTGACATTTTGAGATGCCAATAGGACTTGGTAAACTTTCTTGCTGCTGTCTTGAAACCAAATCAGGTTTCAAACTAAATTAATAAAGTCCAGAGCTGTAAAGTTGACTCCTACTCTTGGGATTCCCTGCCACTGCTGTGGAGTTTTAAAAGCTTGTGTGAAGGAAAAGCTGATGCATCTCTCAGCAGAGAGAAAAAGAGAGTATTTTCCTCAGTGAATCCTGACTACAAATTACTTTTCTGAGGACACTGATGGAGTAGACCATGGTCATGATCTTTTTAGCAGAAATAGAAGTCCATATTCAATTTAATCTCTTCCTTATGAGCAGCCATTGAGAAAGAAATGCTGAATCTTACAGACCTTCCAAGAAACTATAGACTAAAAGAAGACTAAAATTATAAACTGATAATTGAATTTAAGGAGAGGTAACAGAGACAAAGACTTTACATGTCTTTGTGCTGAAATTGTATTAAGTTCTCCACTGTATTTTGTGTGCATACATGCTTTTTAAACAGACTGTACACCATTCAGGAGTTTCACCACTGTAGCACACAACAGCCTGGACTTTCTTGGCTGCAAGTACAGCTGATATTCTTCCCTGTGGACATGACAACTTGAAAGCTATTCCTATTACTGGTTGAGTAACATTTTACAGAGATGGATGTGACTTTATGACCTCACATATTCCTTTCACCATTCTTATTAGAGATGCATTGTCTTGCTATGTCACTTCTTCAGCAATGTGCAATATTGTTTTATTGCTTTGGAAACCTACTGCTTTTGGATCATGGATTTATTTTATTGTTTGGCATATGGAATCCTTTTTAGTTAATATTCACTTTTTTTGCCTTCTCAAATAGATTCTATTTTAAGTGCCCTTAACAATTGCTGTATTTTAAAAAGCCATGATTTATTGCACAATACAACCCAATACTGTTTAGGTCACGATTAACTACAAAAGCAAATCAATGGTTAAACAAACACCCAGTATTTTAAAAAGCCACAGAGGTGCTGCAAAAATTCCATCATATCAATTCCTCCAACATCTCTTGGTGCAAATATACCATTCTAGTATTTGAAAGAGTGAGTGTTTCTTGTTAGCCACCTCTGAAGTGACACCACATACAGTCCACTCCTGCAAAATCCAAACCCTCTTTTCTTGTCAGAAGAATAATGAACAGAGCTGGATAAAGTGAGGCAGGGGTATAAGAGAGAAACATAAAAGCTGTTGTATGACATGCAATAACATAAAAGTGGAAAATAGTTGTTTTCCCGCTTTTTCCTCTCTTGCTCCTTCTCCTCTGTCATTTAGGAAACTTGTAACTCATGTCTTGTTTCAGTCCTGCATGACAGAAAGCTATATGAACACATAAACAATATCCATATATAATGCTTCATCTTCAAAGTCTTCCTGGTAGGAGAACAGTGTAAATACCTTGCAGCATACAAAATTCTCTTGTTCAAACAGTGATAGCAAAATGCTTCTTTCATCTCTCAGAAACCCTCTAAATTTTAAAACAACTCAGCATGCTGCATTTTCTTGTATTTTTTTTACTCTGTATAGTTTTAGAATTATGTACAGTATGGTGGCATTGGAGAGGTAAGATTCACTTCTTTCATGCAAAGACACAATCACAACTCTGCTTAATAAATGCTCTAGATTCAACAATTGATTTTTATGGTTCACATAAGGTTTAATAGTTAGATTTTGGTTTTTTAATTTTAAATTGTAATTTTATTTCATGTTTTTGAGGAAGAAGGTGAGACACTTCTTCATCCACCTGTTCTGTATGTGCAGTTCACATATGAATGTTTGAAACCTTCTCTTATTTTTGCTGAAAAAGCCTGGTGGTTGAAAACATGCAAAGATGTGACAGGTGAATTGATGAACACACTCTGCCACATTCTCTCAACTTCAATTTCAGAGGCATAGGAAAGTGCTCTTCAGATTGCGTGATTCAGCGGTGTATTGGGGAGGGGAGCATGAGACAGTGAAAATGTTTCTCCTATTTCACTGTGTAGCACAGGTCTCAGAAAATCACAGGCATATTACTGAATCATGTCCCTGTGAAAGAAGACAACACATGAGACAGAATTTAAAGTGTGTAGCCACATCTGCTTTAGTAAGCACAATGTTTGGATAACTCATTTGGCTGTGTATGTGAAACTGAGCAGTTCCTTTATTAAATGCATGGATTTGTTCTAGTGCTGTCTGTGTATCATAGAATTCTCTTGTGTTTTCTGTGTCGTATAGGAGTGCTGCATTATATACTACATATGAATCCTAAATTATAAACTTAAGCAATAGTCTGTACTGAATTTTATTTTCATGGTACAGTAGTACATGCAATAATCAAAGGACATCCATTAGAGTTACCATTCTATTAAAGCTGTCTTATGTATTTTATTCTGACTTTCCCCCCCTACTGCAGTCCAGCTTCAGGGAAGAAAAGCAAACTCACAGACTGCACTCAAACTGAAATGCAAACTTTTCAAAAGGCATCTATTTAGCCTTTAAGATTGCAATCAGACTTATTCCAGGTATACCATGTTGAAGCAGAAGAATGGAGATGTGTGCATATACTACAAGAAGTAAGTGCATTGATTCAGTAACCAGCTCAATTCTAGCAAGAGGTCATTGCTCTTGCAATCATACTCAAAACATCATATTATGTTCTGATAACTTTCCAGAGGTTGTTACAAGTATTCTGTCCTAGTGTTAGGGAAAAGTGGTACTGAGGGGTCTCTCTTGTCTTATTTTTGCCAGAAGTGTGCCAAGTCTCTGTGGCTGACCAGGAATGCTGACAAAAGACATTCCTACCTCCTCCAGCTATTATATTAAAAATGTTCCATCAGCCTGAGGATGAGCTCAAAGATGCAATAGAGAAAACTGGGACAACATTGCATGGCTTCTCAACACACCCAAGTATTCATTTATCATAGCTGTAATTCGTCATTTGTTTTGGGCACTTTGCCAGCATTCAAACTTCCAACAACTTCTCTCCAGAGATCTGACTGCCCTTTTTCTTCTGTAATGCTGAAATGACTATGTTACGATCAATATGAAAAATGCAGGGCCAGAAAACCAGCCAGCAAGTCCTTAGTTCTGCAAATAATCATTAGTGCAAACCTGGAGAGAAAAAAAGAAAACAGAAAAAAAACCCCACCCAAAACAAATCTTGACTGTATAATCTGAATCTTCATCTCAAGATTTAATTGTTGAGGGACTGGCAGTGTCCCAGGTAATTGATAATGAGATTTAGAGTCTCCTACTGCCACTCACTGGCTTGGCCACAGACTGATAGGGCACAGCTCTGCTTAGTGGAGTTGCTTGAGATTTACCAGTTTAACTGAGACGGGGAATGGGCTGTGTGCTGGCAGCAAAAAGGAGTTATTACTACTGGGAGCTATTAGAGAGGTAATAACCTTCTCATACCCAAGTGGACAAGTTTCCCTCTCTTTTTCACACATACACATCATCAAAGTTGGTGCAAGTTTGCTACCTTCCCATTCCGTGCAGAAAGATGACGGCTAGCACAGGAATGGTGAATCAGAAATACCTGCCTTCCTGGTTACTTCAGGTCAAGATCGAGACAAATTTGCTGGCAGAAAGGATGCCTTGTCCTGCTGCCGCCTTTGCAGTTGTTGTTCTGTGGATGGGGAGTATTTTAGCAAGCCTGGCAGCTTTTATGAACACTAAAATGATCTTTAAAGGTGGATGTAAAGCCCCTTTATTATTTGGTTGTTTTTCCAAAGTCTTACACAAACCCTCTAGGAAACTCTACTGTTTGTCCTCATAAAAGTAGCTCTGACATTAGTCTCAGCATGTGTATTAACTAAAATCGAGCCCTCCAAAGAAATTCAGCTTTCATCTTCGTACCCTTTTATTGATTAAATAAATTTACACACCGGTTCGCCTCTCCGGTGTGACTTTTGGTCTGCCTCAGCAGCCCGTCCTCTGGCAGCCCATGTGGTGCGTTTCGGAATCCTCCCGAGCTGTGACCAGCCCTGCGGAGGGGAGACCCGCGGTTGCTCTCCCGTAGCCGGGGGGCTGCGTGGAGCCCGGGGGCGCAGCTGGGGCGGGGGGTTCCCCGGGAAGGAGGGCGGGGGCGGCGCAGGAGGGCGCAGCTCCCGGCTCCAATCGCCTCCCGCAGGTCCCCGCGGCAGCGCCAGACCCGCCGCGACATCCGCGGGCAGCCGAGCCAGGGGCAGCGCCGGCCACTTCCCGCGGGCAGCTCCGGGCAGCGGGGCGGCCGCGGGGCTCCTTCCTCCTCCTCCTCCTCCTCCGCCTCCGCCTGCGGCCGCGCAGCCCCCCCAGCCCGAGCCTCTCTCCGCAGCCGGAGAGCGGAGCGGGCGCAGCTCCCTCCGCGGCAGCGGAACGGGGGGCGCGGGGATGTGAGCGGCGCACCGGCGGGGCAGGGAAGTCCCGTCGCCAGGAAGGCAGTCGGGAGCTCCTCCACACTGCAAGGTAACCCGACCTCTCCTTCGCGGACTTTTTCTTCTGCTTCTTTCCTTTCCTCCCCTCTTTCTCCCTCTCCTTTTTATTTTCTCATTTTCTTTATTTTTGTTTCCTTTCTTTATTTCTTATTTTTTCCCTTTCCTTTTTTCTTCTTTTTTTTTTTTCCTCTTCTTTACTTTTTCTTCTTTTTTTCTCCTTAAGGTTTTAGTATTCTCTTAATCTTTGTTGTTCCTCCTATTATTTTTTTTTTCATCTTTCCCCGACCTCCGGGCTGTCCAGCCGCAGTCAGAGGGCGAGGAGGAGGCGGTGAGGAAGGGAGCGAGCCCACCCCGGGTCGCTCTGGAGTTTGGCTGAGACAAGGCTCCCCCCGCTCCGCAGGCGCTCTGCCGCGGCGGTCGGACAGGGCAGAGCCGGGCGGAGCGGGGATCGGAGCGTCCCGGCGGCGCGGCTGCCCTACGGGAGAGGGGAGCAGCTCGGACAGACGGACAGGGGGCACAAAGAGCCGCCCGGGGCATGGAGCGGCTCCCTCCAACTTTCCCGGGCAGGGGAGCCTCCTCTGGGATTTCGACAGAACGAGAAAAAAACTATGGGAGAAGGTGTGCGTGTGTGGATGTGTGTGGATGCTATACAGCCGGAGCTGGAAATTATCCCCCCCTTCCTCCCGCCCCCTCGCCGAGGCTCCCGAGGAAGAAGCGCCCCCCTGTCCGGGGGTGTCCGGGGGCTCCCGGGGGTCCGGGGGAGTCCGGGGGGCTCCGGGGCTCGGCGGGCACTGCGGGAGCGGCGCGGAGGGGGTGCGGGCGGACACAAATGGTAAAAGATACGGAAGGAAGAGACCCAGTGGCTGGGACATAAATCAGGCAGAATATATGGGGAGTTGATGAGAATAGGTCTTTTCACCCTTTAAAAAAAAAATAGCCACTTTGGAAGAGAAAAAGGAGGCTGATTATTGGCATCCAGCTCTGAAACCCAGGCAGCTGATGCTGAAGGGAGCCAAAGGGAGCAGTTCTTCTTGGTTTAAAAACAGCAAGACAGTCTCTGCCAAAGATTGCTGTAAACACTGAATAAAGATTTCATTGTGGCTTGGTGTGACTGGAATAATTAGGCAGTTAATTGTTCATTCTGATCTTAAAGTGCAGTAATCAGTAGTGCACAGTAGGAAAAATACGGGGGAAAGGGAGGAAAAATAGCAATAGGAAAATGATAGGAAAATGCATCACTTTTTCCTCATCCGCTGGGTTTTTTTTATGTGGGTTGCTTTTTTTCTCTGTGTGTGTGAGAGAGAGAGAGAGACTGGGAGCACGTGGGTCCCAGTCTATTTAGATAGACTGCACCTTTGTAAAGCTAGGGTGTAATTGTGCTTTTGCCGCCACTGTGTCAATATCATTTTGGGCTGGACAAAATCAAATTATGAGACTTAAAGAAATCCTATTTTATGGAAATGAAATCTGAAGATGCCTGGAGAATGAACATCTTAACTAGATTGACTAATACCAATTAATGCATTTTACTTATGTGTGCACTTTATTGCCAACTCAGCAGGAATGAAAGCTAATGGTGCCAGCTTTTGTGCTGCTCTAAGACATTTCTCAAGCAGTCACACAAGGCTTTAATGGTAAACTGTTTCGAGTTTTTAACACTGTGATTGTGTCCCTGTTCAGCTCAAGTTCCTTGCAGCGGTGATGCTTTCATGGTAATCTAATGAAATGATCTCTTGTTACACTGTGTTAGCTATTCCCTGTGACACAGCAGGGAGATACAACCTGCAAGTGTTTGTACTGGAGGTGGTGATAAGTTGTTGAGCAAGATGCACTTATAAGCAACAGAATATGACTTACTGATATTAACTGGAAAATGGCACCCTAGGCAAAAGGTATTTTGCTTTCCATGGCATGTTTTTACACATACACACATATATATGTACACATTTGTGCTAAAGAAGCATAATAGTGAATTAACCATCAGAAAGGATGGAAGGATGTTGTGTTTAAAAAGGAAAAGAAAAACCAACTTTGAAAGCAGTCCATAGTCATTTAAGCAAGGTAGAAGGATTTCTCCAAGTCTAATTGTAAAGGAAACAGACTTACCATTTGTATAACTTCCTTGGCCTTAGAACAGTTACATGAAACATTCATTTGGCTTGGAGACATCTATGTAGCCTGCACATCCATCACAAAGAAAAAAATAAACATGCTGTAATTGGGCGAGGTTTTAAAAGTCATTCAGTTAAGTATAATTTCTGTCACTGCACATGCAGAAAACTAGGAGCTACCCATCATCAGAAAAAACAGAAGGAGGGAGCTTTAATTCGGCCCTGAAAAGTGAATCATTTTGTTATCTTTTGTTGAAGCTGCATTTGCTGAAGGTTTTGACCTCCACTTTCTGAGATTTTTGTGGAAAGACAAGAGGCGAAAACATGAGGCATGTTGTCCAGCTAAAAGTACAAAACTAATATAAAACACTGCAGTCTTCTCTCAGGTCATAGAGTTTAGAAGAGCAAGGACAGAATGATGGCTCCAGAATGGCAAAAACATCTCTTAACAACTGGGTATGTAGGGGCCAATGTTAAGATCCACTTTACAAGCATTTTTATTAAGCTGTTTGATGTGCTCTACAGTGCTACTCAATGATACAGTGATACTACAGTGATACTCAATACTCAGTCTGTGAAGAGTATTCCTGATTTAACAGCAGTCTGTGCTGAAAGAATGTCTTCAAGACATTTTCCTGTTGATACAGTCTAGAGGGGGATACTGCTAACTTTATTTGTACCTATGTAGTCCAAGAAATCTAGGGATGTTCCGCTTTCTTACAAAAATCCAAAAAGTGTGGTGACAAGTGATCGCATAAGAGACTCTGCTCAAGTTTCTGATTACAGTGTTTGTCAAAAAAAGTGTTTCAGAAAATTTGCATGGTGTACCCCTTGCACAAGTACCATGTTAAAGTCTAGAATAATTTGAAGATTGCTAAAAAGATTTTGAGAAGAGTCTGAAGTCCAACTGGCTCCTCATTTCTATATAAAATGCATTGAAAACACACTTTGGTCATCACAATGAGTTTGGTAAGGATCTTTCTTACATTGTTTCAGCGTGTAGCAAAATACACAGAGGATTATACACTTTTATTCAAGGAAAATATTTGCCAGCAAATTGTAGCTAGAATCCTGGATACTATCTTATACCTATCCTTAATACTAACTTATGCTATTTGAAATGCATAATACAGCTTCATAATAAAATTGCATTGTCACAGACATAATTGTTATTCATAACAAGTAGCCTCACAAACAGATTCCATCCCTTTAAGTATTGAGTCTCAGTCAGGCCAATTATGACTAAATTACTGCATGTTCTCTCCTGTATCAACTAATTAAAGGGTAATTAATAAAATGATAATTTCATTCCATGGCAATGTCTACATCTGGTTGTCATAGCAAAGATTGTTTGACATATGGTTAAATGGTCAGATACTACAGTGTACAAATGCAGCATTTGCACAGAACACCTGGCAAGCCAGAGGAATTTAACCCTTAAGACATGAATTTCAAGAATCTGTGTCAATGTGTTATTACACTGCTTTGCTTATTCTCTCCACCTAGTCTTCTTACGCCTTTAAGAAAATTTAGTGTTCCAAGTTAATTTAAGTAACTCTGTTGGGGCGAGGGAAGAGTGGGTAGACAACTTGGGATATTAGGTTGGAAATGAAATATAAAATAGTACTGACTTTTCTGTGGGAAATAAAATGGGTGGTTCTAAATTAACTTCTGAGAGGAGACACTCCATTGGTGCTCATATTACTGGGAGCTTCCCCTTTTCAGAAAATCAGGCTGAAATTAGCATGGCGACAAAATGATCTTTTTCTTTTCCTAGATATAGTTGTATGCCAGGATTAAGACTGAGATTGTGGTCACAACAGCATGGAAAATCTGCATTGTAGACTTCCGTCACTGTACCTGTCATATGTAGATAAAACAAAACTTATCTCCTCAAGGACAATAACCATAAAATTCACATCTACTAAAGAAATTAAACAGTCCTCTATCAAGTCAACAGATTATATGAATAAACAATTCTCCTGTAGGTGGCTGTTGTACAAAATAGCATATGCACATACTCTGAAGTATCAGTGGTTGAAATTCTCAGGGCAGCCCATACATAGGATTTTATACATATCTTAAAGGATTATATATTAGACTTCAACATTGCCTTGAAAAATTTCAACCACTGCTGTTTCAAAGTGTGCAACAGACTGTATGTCTGTCCTTTAAAACATAAACTCTTTGTGATATTTTAACATGAACTAAATGACAATTTCTTAGCTATACTGGGTCAAGCTGAATCCCTCGTAAAACTAGAAACAAGAAGCAACAGGCATAATGTTTTCCTTCTCTTTAGAACAAAAATAAAAGTACTTAAAAGGGGGAAAATAACTAGTGCTTTTTCCGAATTAGAGCAAAGTAAAAAGGATGTAGTAAACTGCAGGAAGACATGAAAGTCTGTCTTTTCCCATGCAAATGATCCTCAATGAACAGTTCCCGCAGTGAATAGTTGGGGTCGCTCATCACCTCATGTGGTCAGGTGCAGAGCGTGGCCAGTGATGCTCATAAAGCACTGTTTGTCCATCTCTCTGAGAGCCTGAGTCCTGCTCCTTGAGAATCTCCAAGTGCACGGATCTCCCTCATTTTCATTCTACTCGTGCAGCTCATTAACACCTGGAAAATCTTTTATAGCATTTAACTGCATCAGATGCACTGTCCGGCACATGTTTTCTTAATAGGGCTTTCACTGTGGTATTGTCAAAGAGCCCTTATGTCACAGCTGGGAACATGAATCTGTCATGTCAGTGCTGTACCTTGGGTTAGACAGTAATAGTGTATGAGTGTGTTTTATGGAGGGGCTGAACATGCCCATATACTGTGTTAGCAGGGAAGAATGTGAAGCTTGTTCTCCTAAATAAAGATTCAGCCTGGTGCTAGTAGAGTACTTTGTACCATTTAAACACTGCTGCCTCTAAGGCATTGCACTTAAGGAAAGGGAAGTCTGAGGCAAGCAAGACACATCCTAGTATTTTAGTGGTGTAATGCTGCTAGTTAACGATATGTCATCATTTACATTTCAGTAGGAAAAAAATTGCCAGAGGTTTCTAATTCAACAGAAACAATCAGAAGTTGATATGAAAGTCCTTACCCTGGGAATATTTGTTTTTAAAACAAGTTTGATTTAAACATATTTGGCAATATAAGAAGAAGGGGAAGAGAAGCAAATGTTTTCTAATTCCATATGGTTTTTGTGCCCATTAGATCACTGTAAAATCCAGCTTTAAATAGATTACTTTGTAGCTCTGTAATCAGAATGCCTTGGGTAATTAAAAAAAGGATAGAACTGTGAAAACTGACAGCAATGCATGTATAAGACCTACTTTTTCCAGAGGAATTTTTAACATAGTTACATACATTTAATCTGAAAGCTAAACACTTAAAATTCACCAGCTACAACACTAGCAAGCATGTCTTGATGGCATTCCAAAAGATAGAGCCCACATCTGAAAAGTGTTTGCAGACTTGAGAAACCGTAACTGTTGTGAAGGAGTTGATTCGGGTCCTCATTTACAGAATGAATGGATGAAAGGAGCACTTCATGCAGTCACAGGCAGTTCCAATTTTTAAACTACTCCTTTTGCTTTGAAAAGCATAAGTATAATTCATATGCTAAGAAATAAATTCACTACTAAATAAATACACTACTAAATGCATTCTGTATGTTAAAAGTGTTTGTGATGGTGCTTCAAAAACCTGAGCATTCAGGGATTGATCTCCCAAACAAGAACCAGTCCCAGCTTAAGCTGGAACCAGTGAAACATTGAGGTATTTGGATAATAGGGCTGCCTTCTGAATTTCCTCTTGGTTTTTCTCCTTTATGCCATCTGTGTCATCTTCTGTTTTCCTAGCAGTGACAGCATTGGGATGCTCTTGTGTGCCCATGCCATTAGCTCATGTCTTCACCAAAGAGGGAACAAATAGGGCTGGCTAGGGCTGCCATGGGGGCCCTGGGGAAAACATGTGAGTTTGTTTCTCAGTAAGGCCTTTCTGTAAATTATTTTACTTTTTTCAGAAGGACTGATGCCCTTCCTGCTCTGTGCAGATGCCCAATGGAACAAGCACTCACAGAAAGGTGTAGGGTTTGCCCTGTTGAGCTATGCAGTGCCCAACAGCCTAACCCAAGAGGTGCTGAGAGTTTTCAGAAAGAGACCACATTGGGGTGAGTTCTTCTACATGATTCCTTTTAGAAAATCAAAGGTTAAAAAGGAGCCTGTGCAACTGGAGTGTGTTGACCCTGGCTGGACCCCAGTGCCCACCAAAGCTACTCTATCCCTTCCCTCAGCTTAACAGGGGAGATAAAATATAATGAGAATACAGATCAAGTTGAAGACAGGAGATATTCCTCACCAATTACTGTTACCAGCAAAACAGACTCTGCTTGAGGAAATCAATTTAATTTATTACACAGCTCTTCTCCCCAGACTCAACTTCATCCCCAGTTTCTCTGCCTCCCCATGGAACAGGGTGACAGGGAATTGGGACTGAAGTCAGTTGATCATACACTGTCACTGCTTCTCCCTCCTCATGGGAAGGACTCCTAGCACTCTTCCCCTAATCTAACATGGAGTCCCTCCCCCAGGACTCAGTTCTCCACAAACTCCTCCAGTGTGGGTCCTTCCCACAGGCTGCAGTTCTTCATGAAGTGCTCCAGCGTGGGTCCCCTGCAGGATCGATCACAAATCCTCCCAGCACAGGTTACCTTCACCATGGGCTCTCTACATCCATCTGCAGGTCCTGCCAGGAGCCTGCTACAACACAGGCTTCCCATGGGGGTCACAGCCACCTTTGGGCATCCACTTGCTTCCTTGGGGTCTTCCATGGACTGCAGGGGCACAACCCCTTCATCGTGGTCTTCACCAGGGGCTGCAGGGGAATCTCTGCTCCAGTGTCTGGAGCACCTCCTTCCCTTCCTTCTTCATAGACCTTGATATCTGCAGGGCTGTTTCTCTCACATATTCTTACTCCTCTCTCCTCCCTCACCTTCTTAAATAAATTACCCCAGAGGTGGTGCCATCGTTGCTGCTGGGCTCAGCCTTGGCCAGCAGTGGGTCCATCCTGGTGCCAGTGGACATTGGCTGTAATGGACATGGATGAAGCTTCTGTCAGCTCTCACATAAAACCACATAAACCCCCCCTCCCCCCCCCCACAGCAAAACCTTGTCACTCAAATCCAATACAGTAATTAACCTTTGTACATGCCTAGGTATTGTGAGACACAGTCGAGAGCCCTTGCAATATGTCACTTTGTTACTGCGAAGAAAGTTAAGGATTGACAGAAAGGCTTAACTATAAATTTTCTTGCCTGTATGAGTTTAATTTAGAATTGCAATCACGATGTAACATAAATTAAAATAGCAGTAGTAGATTGCTAGTTGGCAAATCTCTAAAGAATAATATAGGTACTTCACTAGATTATGGAGTACCTTCTATGTGCTTAGCCCATTGCTGAAATTAGTGTATTTTTTTAATTTTAAGATACTTTTGAAGAGGAGAGACAGGCTTAAAGAGGTGAACTTCTGGTGACTTTCTGTGTGAACTAGAAGAATGACTTCTGGAAAGGGGAGCTTCCTTAATGAAGAGAAGCATTTCCCTTCAAATAAAATTTGAAGTTTTGCCCCAAGCATCCTCCAATCCATGCATAATCTAGAGGATATTAATCATTAAAGTAAATATTATGTATTACTTGACCTGCAGGTGTAATATATTAAGGCTTCAGAGCAAAAAGATGTTTTTAAGGAAGAGAGTGGAGAAATAAAGAGAAAATCTGAAGGCCTTGTGAAGAACCTATGAAGGACAGAAAAAGGGGAGTATGGGAAGACTGTGTATCAGTGGTGCCTATGTGTTTTAATTGGACACTCACTTTCTTTCAATGTCAGAGGAGGGCTGCATGCAGCAAACAACTACCATACCTCCTGAGAGGAGCTGCTGCTCTGTCTCCTTCAGAAAGTGATATGGAAATGGACAGTCTCCATGCAAAGAATGCATGAAGAGTGAGCACAAGCTGGTAAATTTATTCGAATAGCAAGGTTAAACACCATCTTTTCTGGGCACCCCACAGACACCCAGAGGAGATCCTGTCAAATGGCTGGTGCACGTCCTTGATAATGACAAGGGGAAGGGCTGCCAGGCCCGTTGGAAAGGCAGCAGTCAGCTATTGGCATTATCAGACCAGCTCTGTGGCCCACAGCCCTGTACACCTTCTGCCTTGGAGTCTCTCCTCGGGAGGAAGGGCCACAAGGAGCAGCTCTGGTAGAACAAGCTCCACATTTTAAACACTTGTAGCGGAGGAGGCACATAGGCACAGTGCTGCAAGGAAGAGCTGAAATCAGCCTTCAAGCAGATGACAAGAGAGGATCTGTCAAACCAGCCTTCAAGAGGACAGAGAGCATGCTGAGAGAAAATGATGATAATAGCAACAAAACCTTGAGGAGACTGAACAGAGAAAGAAGCTGCAGGAGGGCAAAAAACAGGATTTGTATAGTGAGGCAGACAGAAAGAAATGACAAATATCTTCATAGAGTAACAGAGACAAAAAAGGACAGATCTGATAGGTGGCAAGTATAGAATTTGGATCTGGTTTGGAAAGAAACTAATACAAAAAGAAGGCAAATAACTGTTCCCCAGGGTTGTAAATAAGCATGGCAGAAAGCAGAGGAGTTTGCGGTAGCAGATAGAGATTGGAATAACAGCATCTGGATCCCACAAAAAGTCTCTAGGGTGAGTAAAGAGTATGGGGGGGAGGGGAGGGTTTGTTAAAAAAGTCATATTCCTAGATTTGCTTGTGGTTTCAGGTTGTAGCTCATCAATATGCCAAGAGAAAGGTGTCTGCCAGAAATGTGTTGTAGATATTAGGGCTATATACAAAACGTAACCATTGTATAGAAATGTTGGTCTGAACTATGGCTAAACTTTCTTTTTTTTGTGTGTGTGTAGTATAGACTTGGGAAAGGTCTAATCCTCATGAGGGTGAGCTCTGTGGTGCTGCTAAAGGGACTGTGTTAAATACACTGTGATTGAGGATCCACGCTTCCAGGTGGGCTCCTGTCTCATGCCCAGGGGACATCTCAGCATGGAGGACAAAGGAAGTGGATGCTAGATTCAAATGTGTAGAAGTGATAATGGAAGCAAAGGAGAGAGAGAGAGAAAAGAGAGCAGCTCAACACTGAGCTGTCAGTCTCTGCCTGTCTGTTTTCCTTGCCTGTTTGGCCCATGTAGCTCTTCAAGTGCCCCCGTTTGCTGTCCTGCTGCTCTGCTCAAGAGAAGGGGCTCCCATTAAAGACTCATTTGTATTACAGCCTGCTAAATAGGCGACTGTTAGTGAGGCAATGAATCAACCGTGGCTAACAGCAGTGATACCCAGTATAGCTAATAACTTTTCCCTACTACTGCTTGCTATCTCCACCTCATTTGCTTCTCACCCTTGAGAGAAACAGCTCCATTGCATTACCTCTGTAATCCCCTACTACACTGTACAGGTGTTTATGCAGAGCAAACATATATGCTTGTGTGGCAGGTAGGTGCTAATTTTTTACTACAAATTTCTAGCCTCAAAAAATGCATTCTCATTAAAATCTGTTGTCACTTTAATCCTGTTGCCTGTTGCCAATGAACCCTTTGGCTATGATGTCTTTGTTTTGTTGAAAGGTCAGTAATTGCAGTATCAAAAATAAATCATAAGATGTTCTGTTTTCTTCTTCATTGTGTCAATTTAGTAAAACATCAGTAAAATCTCATAGATAACCAGCTGACACTGGTGTTTTATGCAGTTTGTTCTCTTTCTTTTCTAAGTGTTTAAGTGTTAATGCCTTTGCAGTGGGCAAAAAAGAGTTGTCCCAGGAGAGCATGGCTAAGAGTTTTGAAACTGCTGTAGGATCTGGACACTTAAGTTCCCATTATTTTTAATGATCCCTGAGCATCCAAATTCCCCATATAGTTACAGTTACCTACCAAATTGTCTTCAAGGGTTGGTGGACCAAAACTCTTTTTATTCTGAGATAAATTGCCTTCTTTTCTCTGGGAACTTATGGAGTTATTTACTGAAGAGGCAATTACCAAATGTCATAACAGATTTGACTTACTAGCTGTAAATAGCCAATCGATCAACCATTACATGCATTTAAAAGCATTTTTAAGTCCACTGGTCTTTTTTTTCCTCTTTAGGAACTATCTAGAAGGGACTGAACCACTTAACTTCTGCTTTAAAATATCACCCTATGGAGGATGATTGTTTTATTGGAAGACCACCCTGCTTTGCAGGGCTCCAGGAGAGTTAGAAGAATGTCTGTTTTCTGTGTTAAAGATTGGTGTCTTCTCTGGCTAAAGAGATCTTTCCTTTTCTGTATGCTCATGGGCTTTTCAGACACTGAAATCACTGCCTTGATAAACTTCTTTCTATAATATTTTACTCACCAGGGTACCACTTCACAGTGTTGGCCTCTTACTTGAAGAATATTCACATGACACAGAGAAATAAAAATATAAATTAGAAACTTATTTTCTACACAGAAAATTTTTCTTTTTTTAATTGCTTTAATGTGTAGATAGAGACCACTCAAAAAGCATCACCCCAACTACATAACTCTGATAGTAACTTTAAAAATCATACAGTCCTTTAATGCTCACCATCTCCTTAAGGATAAGAAACACAGGGTAACATAATGCTGCATAATTGAATGTTCAGCATTAGAAAATTTCTCATCAATGAAAGAAGGGTAGAAGGTGGGGATTTTTGGAAGCCTAATACTACATGAAAGTATTTAGAATGGAGATAATATCAGGGAACTGCAAAGGAGGATGCATTTGCAAATTCTGTCCATATTGACCAATAAACAATTTATGGAGAGAACACAAACAAACCGTTAGAATATTTTAAGATCATAGCTTCTGACAAGTATACTTTATTTATGACTTTGCAGTACATTCTTCTCCAGTAATGTTTAGAGGAGATAAAAAGGGGAAGGGGGAAGACACAGCATTCACAATGTTTAAAGTGTTTTATCCTCATGTCCTCTGCCATGTGTGGGGTATTGTCAACATCAGTTGATCAGATAACCTCAATGTTCCTGTCTTATGTAAAACTCTGGAACTAGAAAAAATCACAGATGTGCCAATAAATGTTTAAGGAATAGGACTGTGGAAAATGGTGCTCCTTTATCTGGAACTTGTGCAGTACTGATGCCAATAAATGAGTGCTGCCAGCACAGCCAAGTGAGTGAGAAAGGAGGCAGAGATGGGATGGGATAAGTGTCCAGCCTTAGCACAACTTCTGCCACTGTTGGACACTCTATTGCCAAAGCCAAAGATTCACAATCTGATGGCATTATATGCCTATGTAAGAGCAATGTTTGAGTTTAGCTTCGAATCTGCTGATGCAACAGAGATTTTGTAGCTTTTGTCCACACAGTGGATTTGAGTGCTTGAGGAAATACACCAGGTTTAGGTTTCTGAGACTGAATCACCAGACAAAGGTAAAAATTCTATTATTATTATTTATAATTTATGGTTTAGAGGTGCCTGCAGGTGCCAGGTAATATGCAGATCCCCCTGCAGTACAAACATGAGGGGCACAGTGCTCCATCACAGTGCTTGCAGTCCAAATACCAGGTCTGGGAGATCACAATTCTGTTTTGTCAAAGCTTAGATTTCAAAATCGTCATGTTTTACAGGGAAACCAAAGCCTTTAGGAAATGCTCAAACAAAAGACCTGTCAGAGCAATCACACTTAGTAATGAAGAGGTCAAGATTGTAACTTGTGTCTCAAAGTGCCAAGAAAGAGCCCTGATCTGAGAAATCTTTTCCTGGAAAAGGTCGAAGTTCATATGTTTCTGGTGGGGAAAAAAATTGCTATTTTTACTTGAAGAGAATATATCTCAAAAACCAAAATTCTGTTGAACACAAGGCAGAGTGAAGATAAAACAAGCCCAGAGAACAGTGTGGGCTGTCAAGGAGAAAAGCAAGAGAAAAACCAAACGCTGGAGTCAGCCCCTGGTACCCAGTCCCATATCATGAATTTGCCATTCACCAGCCATTTTTTTGTTTTCAGCCTGGGCCAAAGTTTCTGAGAAATGGGCTGCAGTCCCTGGGATCAGGAGGGCAGCAGCCCTCTTTGCCTTGGACACCTACCAGTGATTCCACATGCACAGCACTGAGGGGTGCAGACATATATCCCGCTGTGCCAGGAATCCCTTTGGACATCTCAGCATCCTGGGATGAGGCTGCCACACCACCCCGTAGCCAAGGAGGGCTCCCTTTCTGTCTGAGCACCAGTTCCTAGGGCAGCATTCCTTCCACTGCTGGACAGACACTGTTGTGAAAAACCTGGAGCAGAAATAATAAGGCTGCCCTTAACAGTATTGTCTGCTTTAAAAGGTACCCTGGCAGTGTTGGTTAACTAGACAAGTGTGCCTCTAACAAACCCATCGAGCTTGATAAATGGCTCTCTATTAATATCCTAATTTTGCTGGATCTCATGAGCAGCTTTTGGAGTTCAGAGGCAGAAAAAGACTGCTTGAAAGATGGCTCTTACAAGAAGCTAATTGCAGTCAGAGTTTTCAGAAATATTAGGTTCAGTTTCTGTTCAAAAGTTGGGTGCCTGTTCTTCTTTAGTAGCAACAAAATTAATTCTTCTGGGCTTGGGGAGAAAAAGAAGTACTTTGATTTTTACCAGTTAATGTATTGTTAAATCTTACTTCAAATAAGTTCAGAAGTTTTTAACTTTTCAAACATTCCACAAAGGAAGGGATATAATTTCAAGGATGAAGGATGGTGTAAAATAATTCCAACAAAATTGATTGTGTTGGAAGCACTGTGTTTATATGACTTTTGTAAAATACTGCTTTTTTAATGCTAATATTTCAGCAGCAGAGAAGAAATATTGCAGATGAGCTGTCTTCTGGACACATACATAAAAATACCATTTACACCAGTACAGCAATGAAAACAATGTGATTTAGGTGGGGAAATATCTTTCCCCGTAGGTCATGTTTTAATTCTAATTACAACCCATCTATCTTAAACATCCAGGATTTACTATGTAAGGACAGACTGGTGTCTGGGACAATGACCCATGTCATTATTTCAAAGAAAGATGTAAAAATCTTTTACAACATAGCATGTCTCTGTTACTCTGCTCTTTAGTACCATAATGGAGGCTCACTGGTTTCAATAGGGTTATGCTGGTGCAATGAGAATACATTTCACTCAAAGAAAGTCTGAGTTTTCTTTGCACTAGGCAACTTATTTTTGATTGCTTGACTGTCTCTGATTTGTTTTTTTTTAAATGAATTTATTGTTACTGTTCTGTTACAAAGATGACCCCATCACTCTCTGGCTTGGTCATTCTACACATCATGATAGACCTTGCACAGATTCCCAGTGAGGTCTCTACCTTATTGAAAGTTTTATAGAAAACTGTTCCAGTGTGCTTCTTGATTTCCAGGTGTAAAATAATTTTTAAAATCAATATTGCCATGAAAAGAATTATGAAAAGAAGTGCTTATAAAGCATCCTTTTAAAATTGGAGGCCATGAAGAAAGATTCATCTCAAATATTCTTCAAAGTCCTTTCTTATTTACAAATCACACTGAGATTCTAGTTTGATACTAGTCTTCCTGCCTGATATTCTACCTTTGTAGTCCCACTCAAAAAATTAAAAAAAAAAAAAAAGCAAGTTATAAAAAAACAACTAGATTGGATCACTAAAGTGTTCAATTAAGTATATTTCTATTGTTCAAGAAATTTGAAAATGTTCATAGTGAAAATTGATCTTTTAGTAAAATGCTCCACAAGACAAATTGGCTGAAATATATATATTTTGTAATTGGGATGAGATGTTGCATTGGTGTAAAGAAGCCTCTTGGGAACAGTCACGCCATGAGATTCTCATGTCTAGTGGGATCCTAATTCTGTCTGGGGAGAGGGATCCATAGGTAGAGACAAGTGGGTCAAGAATATCAGCTCTCAGTTGTGACCATCTGAAGTTGGAGTGAAGGAGCAAGATTACCACACCCCTCTTGCTCCTTAACACTAAGCATTTCTTTTTAAAACTTCAAGATTACCCATATCATACCATAGAAGTTAAAGTTTTTGCCTTTTTAAACTGATTTTTAAGAACTCCATGGAAAGATAAATGTCATCATTTGGGCTTTTTAACCTGACTTGGAAGAAATGCCAAATGCTATAACTTCTTGCAAGATGGAAATTCAGTTTTTCAGTCTGATATAAAAATTGTATGCTCATAGTAAATATTATATCTTAAATCTCTTGTAAAACGAAAAATAATAGATACTCTCACATTTCTCTCAAACAGTCTTAGCTAATCTAGACTTCGTAGTTGCAGTGGGGTTGCAGCTATCACTGTGTCTGTGTGTGTGTGTGTGTGTGTGTGTGTGTGTGTGTGTGTGTGTCTGTGTGTGTGTGTGTGTGTGTGCAAGATTGGAGAAATCCTGGTCATCTGAACTTGTGTTCCAAAGTGTCCTCTGTGCAGAAGAATAACTTCATTATTAAATCCTCCCAATGCCAGCATTCTATAACGGTGAACTCTGGGAGATGTGTCAATTAAAAATATAATGAAAAGCAGAATGAGTAACTCAAAAAACAATCTCCTTCATGAATCCAAAAGGCTTTGGGTATTTGGGAATCAGCCTTTCCCAATGAGATGAGATCTTTCAGTGAGATGAGGAGCAGGAAATTCCAAACATTCCTTGGTTAAGGAAAGTGAAAATGACAGTCTCCTAATGCAGGGTGAGAGGTCCTGCCCTCTCATTTTTTATTCCCCGAAGACTCATCCAACTAATGTGTTAGTGCTATTTTTTTATTTTTTTTGCTGATGATTTAAATTAGATCCTTACACTGCAGTTCTGCCACATATCTGTCTTCTTTCATAGCCCTCTCTTTCCCTGTCTTCCTTGATAATGACCCTAAAGTGGGCTTGCTTTTACATGTGCTTTTAGCCTGAGCTCATCCACAGAATTGAAATACAGAAGTACTGTTTTTTGCAGTCTGTAGAAAGACAAAGATATGAAGCTAGAAAAGTCGTATGTGCCTTCCTTTTCGTACTTCTTTCCTGATCTAACCTGAAGGTGTGCAATAGCCTTTAAATGTTTCCTGAGCATACTTGCATCTCTAACAGTACATTTTCCCACATACATGTTTCAAAAAACATTGATAACCTCTCTTCTATGCTTCACTGTTTGGAGACGACATCTAGGCTGTAGGATGTTAATCAGAAAAGAAAAGAAAAAATAAAAAGCCAATGATCAATGGAGTAGGTTTTGTCTATGTACTGTCCCAGCATGTAATGTAACAAAGCAACGGGCTCCTTTGAAATGTTGTGATAGGTAGGCAAGTGCTCAAAGCTGGACTTGAACTGCTTTTACACACGGAACAGATGCATTTTTCCAGCGTACTGTCATTTCCAGGTGCCTGTGACAGTCTGTGAAGTTTGCATCTTTCTCTCAGCTCTAGCCGCCAGCAGGAAGTTGTGCCTTCTGCAAAACCAGGCTGAGACTTTGGCACTAACTTCCTCAGAAACTAATGACTATTTCAAACCCCACCACCTTCTCCTTCACAAGCAAGGTTCCCCTTGTTTTCCTTCCCAACATACCCTGCATGAAGATTTAAAACAACAAAAACAAAGTGGTGCCGAAACAAAACAAAGCACTGCAATGCATAGCCAGCTCTCCCTTGGGAGCAGGATGAGAAGGAGAACCCTACGTGGCAGATGTTGGTTGTTTAATGCTCTACAGGAAGACAGTCAGATGCTAGAGTAATGTTTGACCCCATGGGGAGCAGGGTAAAACAACTTCCATGCCCCCCTGCTCAACAGCGTGAGAAACAGGGACAATGTGCAGGTGGAAGCAGTCAACCTAAAAAAATTACCAGGAACAAGTACCAACACTAAGCAGCCTTAATGTTTCCACTAGGTCAAATCCTTGCTTTGGATGATTTAAGTAGGACAGAGCTCATGCTGGGTTTCTTTCTGGCCATGGGTTCCTCTCCTGTGTGCACATGCATATGTGCAAGCATCACCCAGTCTAGTCCAGGCAGTGAACACAGCAAAAGTTCAAAGCTTTTGAATTCCTCTTCATCGTTGTTTTGGGGGGTTTTTTTTGTTTTTTTTTTAAGGGACTGTGTCTGATCTTTGCTTTTCATCCCTGGATTTATTTGGAAGCATTTCTCTTCCCGCTTCTTCATATGGCAGGTTGCATGCAGATTCGTTTTTCTGGTATTCAGTGACCGTCCGCATTGCTTTGTACTTAGTTTACATCTTCATGGCTGTAATGAAACCGAGACTTGAAGGAATAACTGGATAAGCAGGTCTCTCTCTCCAGCTGTCATGTCTAGTTGTGGCAGAAAACTGGTGTTTCATTGTAAAAGATGTTAATTTCAATCTGAGCTGTGGCTGTGTTGAGAGGAGCATAAAAGGAATTCTTGATTATCTATATCAGTACCGTTGTCCCCGGGGACAGGCTCTGAATCTTCAGATCACATATGGCAAGAGTGCTGTGATAAAATATGCATCAATAAAACTTTGCAATTTATGATAATAAAGGAGTGGAAAGTTTTATACACTGTGATAATTATTCCTGACTGGTACTTTTTCCTTTCTTTCGTTCTTCTGAATGCCTTTGTGTTTAAGTCTTTTCTGCGTGTTGTAGCAATGACTGCATCATTGAAACCTCAGGTTCACAAACTGGGGGGCTCATCTTGTTTCTAGGTCCATTGACCTTCTGTAGCCATCAGTTCACTTCTAAAGCAGCAGGAATTTGCCATATCTGGGGAGGATCTGCAGTGCTGTGACTCCTCACCCTTCTTCCTCTTCCGTGCATGCACACACACTACATGCAGCATGAATTTCAGAGTAGCTTCCAAAAAGGATAAAATTATATTCCTCTGATCTTTCTTTGCATATCTTATTACTATAATCAATGAGAGAAGCATATATTTGCATGAAGGTAACATTTATCCCATGCTGCGTGTCACCTGCACTGTTTTAAACTTATTTCATCTAAATAGAATTTTTATTCTTTTGAAGTAGAAGTAACGATATGTTTACACTCACAGGAAGTAAACAGTGGACTATTAAATAAAACCAATATATTATCTGTGACCTTTTTTTTTTTCTTCCTCAGCTCATTATAGTTTTGATGGCCTTTCCATGAGAGAGTCTGTCTTCTGCTTTGGCACACCCGACAGCAATTAATCATGCAGCTTGAAACGCGTGGCCCGGCAGTACAAACCTCTTGCATGCTTGGGCTCTGCTGACTTCAAAGGGACTTCCACATGCAGTGTTTACAGGCAGCTCCCCTCCTGAACACCCTCACTGACATGTTTGCACAGCGTCTCGCTGTGGGATCCCAGGCTTTGCTGGGACGTCTAAGCCCTGCTGCAACACAAATAGTCGTTAGTCCCATCTGTCTCGTGTTTCCCTTCTGTGTTTTTTTTTTTTTTTCTTAGTATTTTGCTCTGGCTGGCCTGAAGGAAATAAATCCCTTTTCCAGGCTAATTTCTCCACAATTTAGGATGAGCTGTGAAACTAGTTAGGAGAAACAGCATAGCCACCAAGCTATCTTGAGAATGTTTCCTTTACTCCTACTCACTTCACTAAGTTGTGAGCTCCTGTGCAGTGGCAGCAAAGGGCTTACCTTGATGCCTGTGCTTAGTTCCTGTCAGCTTCAATAGTACTTGGTCACCTGCCTGAGGTTCAGTATGTGCTCAGGGGTTTTGCATGTCTGGGTACCCAGGCCGTCCCTCAATCTTGCATGTTCAGCCTTTTCCCCAGATTTCTGCAGGTGCTTGAATGTCATCAAAGGCACAATGATGTAGATCATTTGTGTAAGTGCTTAAGTGGACTTTGGCATCTATAAAAGTTCTGCTGAATCTGGACCTGATTAAAGGAACCCAAACGTTTAGCAAAAATAATAGGAAGGCTACTTGCAAGTACATGTCCTTTTTTTTGTACAGCAGCAGTTAAAAAGAGGAAATGTAAAACTGTTAGTTCCACATTAAAGAATGATGGGAGATTTAGGTTACAAAAATAATAATTTCTAATTCTACAGATGTAAGGAGAACTGGATAATAAGGCCAGCAGTGAAAACAAAAGGGATAAGGTCAGGAGTTTTTTGCCTCTGCACTTGTGTGAATTAATCGGAAATTAAAGACTATTAGAAAGTTGATTGAATTTTGTTTCTTAACTTCTTCATTTTTCATTAAGGTGATCCTAAAAGCAGGTGGCTTTCAATTAGTTTTGTTGACAGTGCTGGCTAAATTTGTAATGATCCTTGGGAGAGTGAAAGAAAAGAGATTTATTGCAGTAGGGATAAGCTAGGCCAGGCAAAGAGACAGAGTACATAACCACTAATTAACTCATGTAGTCATTAAAAAAAAAAAATAAAAGGAGGAAGAAAAAACAATGTGCAACCTGAAAGAAGATTGTAAAGCATCTCTGCACTGCAGATCAGACCCTTGAGCTTTCATTACACTGTGCATATCATATTAGATAGTATATATGAGCCAATTGCATATAAATCACATTCTCCCAATGTTGCAAGTCCTTGTCACAGAGCATATTTAATTTAACATTGTAATATTTATTTTCTAAAGTTCTAAGTAGGCCAAAACATACCCAGTAAATTGAGTGTTCTGCCACAACACAGTGCCTGACCTATACTCTAGTAGAAAATTAACCCTAATTCATCTTCATAGTGACCCTATGCCAAACAGCTATTCCAGATGCTCCATTCCTGCCCTTCACTGACTTTGTAAAGTGAAGCTGAAGCGATTTTGACTAATTCAGTTTGGACTTTTAATTACATCTATTCCATTCATTTGTTTCCACTTAAAACCATCGTGCTGTGGTTGGGTGGCTTGTAAGCAAGCTTTGCTTGGTCTTAGTATCCTTTAGGGACAGGCTTAAGCCAGAAGGCGTGTACGTCTGTTGAAACCATGTCAAATGGGACCTGCTATCTCAGATTTGAACTACAAGGCTTTGTTTTCTGACACAAAGGGTCAAAGTCTGCCTAGTTATTTCCATGTGTCCCTCCCCCCTCTCACTCCCATCAGGATTATTTTAAATTCACATTATGGATGAGCGTTTGTGTGCATATGCACAATTCACTGGAAAACAGAGGCTCTTTATTGTTCAAAGCTTCTCTAGAAGTGACTTGTTTCAGGCATTCCTCTCTCAACCATTCGCACATCTCTAAAACCAGAGAGATTTCAGTCAATCCACTAACAAAGTCTGTTTTCAGACACCATGTGGAGAAACCTGAAATGCTTCAAGCATTTTTATTATCTGTTTTTTTCCTTATTGTTGATAAGAACTAGTAGCAATTGATTAAGAACATTTGTGCTTATTCTGGTATTATTTGAGGGATTAATACTATGTTTTGTAGTACACCACACATGAATTCTGTGTTTTGTAGTGCATCACAATCAAACTGTTTTTTCTGCTCCTCCCAAGATTAACAGAGATTGTATCTGATTTCTGTAATGTTTTCTGCATGTGTAGAGCAGGGCATATTTGGACTGCAGCGAGGTTGCAAAGTGAGAAGGCTGCAGGGAAGACACCAAGATAAGAAAAATCTGAGTCTTCTCACTGACCTCTTGCCAGGCACAAATTAAAATGTTTCATGACAAAATCTATCAAATTTCATGTATCTTGTGAACGCAAATTATTCCTAAGTTAGAGTGTTGAAGGAAAAGATGAAATTTATTTAAATAATTTTTTTTTTAACCCTAGATTTATCAAAGGCAGGTGACTTCTGGTTTTGACATTACAGGCATGCAAGTAAAGCTTTGCTGTCATTTCTTAGGTCTATTATAACTCTGCTTATGAAGAAAAATTGGACCATATGGGAGCATATGGAAAAAACAGAAGGTTTGTATTTGTGGGAAAGTACCTCCTACAGGTGGCATTGTAATTATCCTTGTAGGTCCTGAGTACACACGTCACTCGAGTGTGCACAGGTGCCACGTCCCTGCATGGGACAGGAGCACGGTTCCCATGCCAGGGCCACCAGGAGCCACCTGGCCCTCAGGCCACCCTTCCCCACCATGGGTGTGCTGGCAGCCCTGCTGCCCCACATCCCACAGCACCCAGTGGCCAAGGTGGAGGGTGGCCCCTCAGAGCTGTTGGGTAGCGCTGTGCTCTCCTGCAAACCCTGGATGGGAGGTTGCTTTCTCTCGCTCCAGGATTTCCCACACACCACGTCCTGGCACAATCCTGGTGCCCAGGGTCTTGCCAGCTGGGAGAAGAGTGGGAGGCTGTGTCACAGTCTCAGGTTGGCCTCACTCCTCTTAGTTGCCCTGGCTGCTATCAAAGGGCTGGTAGGATGTGACAGAGTAGCCATTTGGCACTCTCCCATATTTTGGGCAGAGCTGGGTGTGTCTCTGCATAAGACACAGGCTTGTGACCAGGTGTCCTCCAGCAGCTGAGACCATGATGTCCATGTGCCCTGGACATCCTAGCAGAGGGCTAACAAATAAAAATGAGGAGTAGCCGTATACACAGGGGGTCCTGTGCCTGGGACATTGGCATGTATGCTAGGGGAATAGGTGGAGCAAATGCATTTGGGACTGTGTGCTCAAGAGAGAAAACAGGAAAAGGTGGGATGGGATCAAGGTTGTCCAAAGGGTTGGATCCATGTTTTTCCTCCCAGCATGACTGCCAAATAAATTTAATCAAGAATTACTGGAGAAGACACAAACTGAAGTGGATTGAGAACTGGCGGAACAGCAGATCCCAGAGGTTTGTAATCACTGTCACAGGATCTTGTTGGAGCCCTGTCACTGCTGGTGTCCCCCAAGGTTCAATATTGAGCCCAATATTGTTTAACTTATTCATCAATGAGGATGAAGGGGCAGAGGCCACCTCAGCAAGTTCCCTGATGGCACAAAGCTGGGAGGAGTGCCTGATATTCCAGAGGGCTCTGCAGCCTTCAGAGGGACCCCAGCAGGGTGGAGAGATGGGCAGAGTGGAACCTTGTGAAATTCAGCAAAGGAAAATGCAGGGTCCTGCACCTGGGGATGAAAAACCCCATGGACCAGCAGAGTCTGGGGTCTGACCTGCTGGAAGGCAGAGAAGGACCTGGGGTTCTGGTGGACAATGAGCTGTCCATGAGCCAGCAGTGTGTCCTTGTGGCCAAGAAGGACAAAGGTATCCTGGGGTGCACTAGGAAGAGCATTGTTGCCAGCAGGTCGAGGGAGGTGATCTTGCCCCTCTGCTCAGCCCTGGGGAGGTCACATTTGGAGTGCTGTGTCCAGTTCTGAGCTTCTCAGTACAAGAGAGACATGGAGCTCCTGGAGCAGGTCCAGCAGAGGGTGACAAAGATGATTGAGAGATGGGAGCACCTCTCTCATGAGGAAAGGCTGAGCAAATTGTGCTTCTGCAGCCTGGAGAAGAGAGGATTGAGAAAGGACCTCTTCAATGTGTACAAGTATCTGAAGAGAGGGTGTCAAGAGGATGGAGACAGGCTCTTGGTTTTTCTAAGCAATAGGACAAGAGTCAATGGACAGAAATTGGAGCACAGGAAGTTCCACCTGAATAAGAGGAAGAACTAATTTACTGTGCAGGTGACCACGCACTGAACAGATTGCCCAGAAAGGTGATGGAGTCTCCATCACTGGAGATTTTCCAAAGTCATTTGGATGCAATCCTATGCCAAGTGCTCTGGGATGACCTTGCTTAAGCAGGGAGGCTGGACCAGATGACCCAGTGTGTGTCTCTTCCAGCCTGACCCATTCTGTGATTCTGTGATTCTGTGAAGCACATCTTAAATAACAAGAACAAGCACAGTCAAAATGTCCCCACCTTTGAAAGGATTTGAAGATTTTGCATAGCTTTAATAAATGCAATTTGCAGAAACAGTGCAGTGTTTTAAAATAAATTATGCTCACAGTCACATGCTGTGATTTATCTTTAAGCCTCCTCATGCAGTGTGGTTTATTAAATTTCAACCTGGGCTCTCAACTGTTCAGTTAATGCAGATAATTAATTTGATTATCATTCAGTCAGGCTGTTTTGTGACTGAAATAGTCCCATATTTTTGCTACAAATATATCAGTTAACTTGTATGAAGAAATCATAATTTCTTTTTTTTTGCTTCCTTGTTTGTTTTATTTTAGTTTTGTCCTCACTATCTTTCTTTCTGGCAGTGAGTTGTTCTAAAGTACATAGTGTTGGATTACTAATGCCTCCCCCTAATGCTTTAATAGGTTTTTTTGAGCACACAGTTATTATTCATTCTTAGCTATGCATGCATCTTCTAGTCACATTAGATGACCTTTTTTTCTTTTCTTTTTCTTCATGCCGAAGATAGAGGAGGAGAACTGTGGGCACCCTGTGTATTACACTGCAGTTCTTAATGAATATATGTGTATTACTTACTAATTGTAAAAAGCTGTCTGGCTACAGTACACAGGATGAAAAGTGTTATGCATTAGTAGACTACATTCTATTACACTTCTTGGCTACAAAATTATATACTAAGTACATTACTTTAAAATTAGAGCAGAATGTAAGTACCTAAATACATTTGATGTGTTCACGCTATTTACTTCTTGTGGCAAAACAAGTGGAGTCTGCTTTTACTGGCGTCCATTAGATGTACTCTGCTGTAAAATTTCCACAGAGTTCCAGAGTTGGAGGTGGCTTTGTGTGTTGTCACCTCACCAGGCACTGCACACCACGCATCACAGAGGAAGCCCAGTCCAGCCCCACTTTGGGAGGTGCTCACTGCACCTCTGACCAGCAAAGGGAGCAGAGTGAGAAGAGGTAGGAACCCCTGTTGGGCAAGATGGTGAAGCTGGGCAACATTTTGGACCCAGAACTTTGCTTCAGATGTGTCCGCCTGTCCAATGAAGGATATTGATTCTGCTCACAAGACTTGTGTGACATCAGCACTGCTCTGTGTTACCATGCACTGCACTCTTCTGACGAGTTCCTGCAACAACACTGAAATCCCTCTCTGGGGATTGTTCACATATGTCAGGGTGAGGAAGGCAGAGCAGAACAATATAAAGAGATAAGGCTTTTTTAAGTAAGTGATGGGGTCCTTTTTCCTTTCCAAGAGCCACTGTGGACTTTGAAACGAGAGTTTTCAAATCTTTTTTTTTTTTATCCAGGATAGAAATTCCACCTTGAACTTCTAATAATAGCTTAGCATGGATTGTTGATTTCACTTATGAAAAAGGCCTCTGAAATTGTGTTCAGTCTTGCCTCAAGCCTTCAGGAGTATTTCTCCTCAGTTTATGGATTGCATTGCACGGATGCTAGTAAAACCAATTATTTCATGAAAGTGACTTGTAGACTGAAAGGAAAAGAAAGCCCTTTCTCATCTGCCTAAATGAAATAGTTACATTCCCTGACTTGCCCAGTTCAGACCAGTGGGCAATGTTTGCTGCAGAAAGGTATCAGTGAGAGCCTGTAGCAAATGTGTTCCCTCTTCCTTTGCCTTTCCCCTGCTCTGGAAGGGGCAAGTCTTAGAAAGGTTATGGGAAAGACCGTGGATTGTGCAGACTGTGGAAGTGCCGAGATGTCTCTGACAGCAGACCTCAGCCATTATAATGCCAGGCTTCAAGCATGAAATATTTGCTTATAAAGGTAGAGTTGAAAATTATCAAATATATCTTAAGCATCAGGACTGAATCCAACATCACTGAGATTAATGTGAATTTTGGCACTGAATTCCTTTGAAATATTAGGCTCACCAATTCACATAGCAAAGGGTAGACAATATCAGTAGACCTTGGAGGAAAAAGGAGCTATGCTACATCTTACACTGCTATCATTTATTATTTATTATTAAAAGACATTTCTAAAAGAGTGCTGGGTACTAGGGTACAGAAATGTGTAGAAAGATTCAACCCATGCAGCAGAGAGCTTCAAACTCTAAAGTACCAGGTCTTGCTGTCTCTGTGCAAAGCTTTTACAAAAATTACAAGCCTTTTTTTCACCTTATATTTGACCCGGCCAACAAATAGTCACAGATCTTCTTGTCAGGTTCTGTATGTCACAGGAAAAATGCAATGCATTCTTTTTCCCAAAAGCTCCATATCCCCCACATAGAGAGTAGATAAAATGTAGTATTTTTTCTTCACTTTTTAACGCTGTTTAGTAAATTTTCTTTAAATGCCATCCAAGTATTGTGCATTATTTTATTTTGCTTTTAATAAGGACATCAGAACTGTGCTTAGTAAGTACTATGGATTAATTTAAAATTGCACTGCTTTAGAAGACACCATCCTAGTCTTGTATCTTCATTTAGATTTCCATTGCATTGCTATATTACCATTGTTATTAAATTCAGACAGCATTCAGTGTGTGTGCTGGAGGAACAAACAAAAAAAAACAAGGTTCCTGCGACTCAAGCCTGTGTAAAAACCGTGTTCAGACAAGGTCTGCTGGAAAGGGAAGAGTTAAGGCAGCAACAGGTCATGGTAATGGTATTGTAATATCAGTAATGTAGTTGTTGATAACATAATGGCTTTGCTCTTGAAGGTAGTTACCTGAGAATAAACAGATTACAGTTATTTGTACATTAATTCAGCATTATTAAATGCCAAAGTGCAACTGGATGTGAGCCTTCAGGAGTTATCTGACTGTAAACTAGAGCATATCTTAGGGAGGCATTTCTTGAAAAGGCTGTGAAGACAGCATTTGGGCAACCAAAGGATGTGAAGCCCCAGGCCGGTAGATAAATAGGAAAACAAGGAAGTTATATAAGGAAGCAGAACAGTTTCGGATGTTTAGAGCAAAAGATGACCCTTGAACCCAACACATCTCGAGCTTTGGTACCTTTGCCTTATGAAATATGTTGTTAACAGTGACCAAAATGCTTGATTTTGAGGGTGAACCGAACCCCCTATATTACAGGGAGATTTTCAAGAGAAATAGAAGATGTGGCCACTTGGTTAAAATCAGCCTTTATACAATCTGCTTGTTTCTGCAGAATTAATGGGCATGCACATATTTTGGGTAAAGTTACTTTGAAGTATATTGAAAGGCACATGTTTTATTAATCTAATTCTTCTAAGACTACTTTAAACAAATTTGTAAAGGAAATACTAAAATATTTTTTGCTGAGATTATAATAATTTACCTAAGTAACATTAGTAAAGTGGTAGATAATGGTGACAAATGACTATGGAATATTTTAGGCAGCAGAAATCAGGCTTACAAGAATTGAAGTCACTAGGGACCACAAAGCTAAAAGAAATTTCCTGACTCTTAAATGCTGAGTTTTATCCCATAGTGAGATGTGAAAGCTCACTGGGGATTTGTTTCATATAACCTCCAAATGAGAAGTAAGAAGAGATACAGTCAGTATCATAAAATTTAACAAGTTGTTCCAGGAGCAGCACAATTTAAAAAGCCTGGAGTCATATAGATTTGTTTCCTATACCCATGGATGCCCATGCCTCCTCTGGAGTAGCCTTATTGCCTCTGTTGTGGCTCCTATTGTCTCAGCCACCCCAACAACATCTCAGTTTTCCCTTCCCATGCCCCATCAGTGTCCACACAAAACTAAAGATTCTTTTAAGGCCATGGGGGTTTGTTTGATGACAAGGTCCAAGACACCTATGTGCTAGTTGGCCAGCCAAATCCCCAGGCTCTCCAGCAGATGTCAAGGCCAGAATCACAATTAAGAAAGAGCTTGCTGTAGATTTTCTCTCCATGGAATATTCATTTGGCTCTTTCTTCTCTTTGTTGCAGGTTTGTACAGTATGTGTAGAGCTCTGATGATTTCTGTTGTTGTCAGCTCTGACTTAAGCCAGATGAAACTGGTTGAAAGAACTGAGATTGGAATAGGCCCACAGATTTTAAACTAATTATGACTAGCCAGGACAGGCAGAAAGAGCCCTGTCTTAAGGCTGTGAGTGTGTGAGCACCCAGGGGCTCAGCCTTGAAAGGCTCTGGAGACCCATCAGTCTGTGCTAGGATTGTGCTTGATAATAGAGATGATCCTGTATTATGCAGTTCCTGTATAGACAATCCAATCCCAGATCTCAGATGGGGAAACCTTTTGAGGGAAAGAGTATTTTCTCTATTTTTGTGGCAACAACATCCTCAGCACCCCAGGCTGCTGCATGTCCAGAAACCAACTGCTGTTTGCTTGCAGATAAGTTGGATGTGGGCTGTAAATCTGATGTACTGGACAGCATCTGCAGGGAGGTTGTACCTCCCATGGGCAGTGTGCCTGCCCAGACCCTGCTCCACAGGCAAGGGAGAGTCATTCCCTCATGTAGTATGTATTTGTCCAGGATCTCTGAGGCCCACAGTCCGCACTGTCCTTCAGCACTCACGTGGTGGCTCTGCCATAGACAGAGGGATGGCAAAATTATGTCATTTCTTTATGACCCTGTGCTTTAAATGGTGCAGTCACTGGGGGGGATCATATTCTCAGATGGAGGAGGGAGCAGAGATGCTGGCAAAGCAGGAAAATCCCAGCCTAAACTGCAAATGAATATTCCTCTTTTTTTCTTGTAAAATTGAGTGAATTTGGAACCTGCTAATTTAAAAATAAATGTGATGCAACTCTTCCACATACAGTTAAAACTGAGACATAAGCCTGACCCTGTTTTTCAGTAGCACCCTGTCCTCTGGCACTGCCTCTATTCAGTTAAGGACATGCTTAAGAAAAGATGCACGTTTCTGCCTTGGTGAATTTAATGGTGCTGAAGTCCATCCCACTGCAGGACAGCAGTTAAGTACCTGCTTAACTTTCAGAAGGCCCCTATGTACCTGCTGTAATCCACTTCTGAAGCAGATAATCATCTCAAGTACAAAGCTATCTCCCTAGAAATGAATGCGCCGTGAACTGTTCAATTCATTACAAGTATTGAGGAGTTATAATTCCTATATAGTTAACAGGCTAATACACTATTATTTTAAATTTTATTTATTTATTTATAGCTATTGAATACCGATATAATTAATGCTTACCTGCACTTAAAATCTGTGTTGATTGGGTGCTGCTGGAGAAACTTCTGTAATGAAATATGTGTATTGCCAAAACTTGAACAATCTTGTAGTCTGTTATCTCTCTTCCAAAAACCAGCAGAACAAAGCAAAACCCCTCCAATGGGCTCATTCAGTTATGAAATACTGTGGAGGAGGTGCAGGAGGAAGAGAAAAAGGAATTCTTTCTAACCCTTGTAGTTATTTGGCCTGGAGATGAAACCTCAAGTCCCTGACTTGGATTTAATGCTTGTAAAAGTTTAAATAGTATTTGCTTTTATTGCTAGAAACTGTGCAACCCATAATGCCAATAATCACAAAGCAAGAGAATATTTTTTCAGACTTCTCACCTTAGCCTGTCCCTTTTAGTAACTGTCACTTTCTTTCTTTTTAGTAACCTGCCTTGCCCCTCACATGAAGAGCCAAATTCCCTCTCCCACAAAATATAGGGCAAAGTCATTAACTTCTGGAGTCAATGACTGAATGGGCCCTTGCTTCAGTGGGGTGAGGCTCACAATGAGCTAGTGAACAAAGCTTTTCCATTTATGTGCTAAAGTCAAAGAATAGGGTATTCAGCTGACCTAATTACCTGTCCAAATAGGGCAGACCAAATAGAAAATGAAGACCATGGGTCAGATCTGGATCTGTGTCACGCTGCTGAAAACTTCAGGGTAATCAGTGATGCTACTTCATATTTAAATTTGACTCTGTGTCCACTTAGTGCATTAGTCTCAGAATCTGTAATGAGTAACCTGCAATTAACTCACTGTGTTTGTACCATTCTGATTCATCAAGCATTTCATCTTATTATTAATGCAAATGGTTACCATGAAATATTTCTTCATTAGTTCTGACTGGTCGACTTTTCTTTTTTTTTCTTTCCCACTAGAAAAAATAATTAGCCAGGAATAATACAATTAAGAATGTTTTAAATCAGCTCCATTAACTCGGAACTTGGAACATTAACTGATTTTTGTCTAATCAGTGATTTGTCCCTCGGTCTCCTTTAAGTCCTATTGGAGGAGCTGCTTCTGCACTGGTGCCTCTTCAAGGACTGTTATGTGAGCTGACTGTCCTCCCCCGGCGACCGCGCGGCGCCGGCACCGTAGGGACAGTGCCACGTAAGGCCTTGACCCTTAGCTGGGATGAGTGAGATAGCTGGACAGTGCTTGCTTCTGAATTACAGCCAACACTACTAGACAACCCCGAGCTGAGCTACATCCTCCCCTTGTAATGCTTCCATCTGGCACCATCAGGCAACGCCGCTTTGCGAAATGCCATGGCGTGGCAAACCCAGCGCGCGATGGGCAGGAGCAGCCGGTTGGAAAGACAAAGGGCTGTCCTTCTCCTTCACCTCCCTTATGTATGGACTGCCAGGGCACAGAGATGGATTTCAATGGAGGTGGGGGCAGTTCTCTTACTGTGCTGGGCACAAAGACAGACAGGACTGCACATTCAAATTAAGATGATAGCATGAAATCATTGTATTTCATCTACTTGAAGAGTGCAAGCTCCAGTTAACTTTAACTTGGTTAGTTTTGATTTTATTGCTTTCCTTCTCTCTCCCTTTCTCCTTTTGCCTTTTCCCTTTCTCTTATATTTTTTTTTTATTCCCCCATAAGTCAAACCAAGTGTTCAGTACATCTACATGGGTAACTAAATTATTAGAGACTGAGAGGAAACATAGAGCCTTTTACTTATTGGCCATGGGTTCAAGTGCAGACTACATAAAAGTCAGAAAATTGTCATAGCCTTTGTGTGTTGTATTTTGCCATTAGTTTCTTCATTAGTGAACATTTAACTGGTGAAAATCTATTGGGCAAAATAGCTTCTCAGTCACTGTGAGGATGAAGGGTGCTGGAAGAACCACTTAGATCAGCACAACCATCTTCTGTAGAGTCATGGAAAACTTCAGTCTCTAGGACAAAATCCACTTGTCTTCTTCTCAGTGATCCTGCCCAAGTCTGGCTTTTCATTAGTCCAAAAGAAAAAGGTCTGAAGGAAAGGCATGTCTCATTCTCTGTGGTTTGGGAGTGTGATGTGTGAGAGGACAAAAGCAGGAATGAGATTTGTTGGATGCCATGTCATGCCACCATGTGGGAAGATTTGCTCTGGAGAGCATTCAGTAATTTTCAGACTAATTCCAGGGTGGCAGGCATAGAGTAGGAAGTATTGTCTTCATATCTAGACAAAGTCATTTTATTGCTGCTTTTCTGGGCTCCTAGGTTTTTAAAACCTAGGGAATTTGAATATCAGCAAAGCTAACATGATTTCCAGGAATTGAAGCTCTGTTACAGAATTGCAGAAGTACAAAATAGGTAACTTTGGCAGTGAGCACCTGAGGTCATCTAGTCCAACCTCCCTGCTCAAGCGGGGTCTCCTCAAGCAGCTTCCTGTCTCTTACCTCTAAAATTTCTAAGTAGGGGTAAAATCCTTGTTAATATCTGGAAAAAACTATGGAAGGGCTGTGTTTTGAACCTCTGCTGTGCCTTGAAAGCTTAGGGGCAAGGTTTTTTCTCAAAAAACTGAGATAAAGCAAGGCTGCTGAAACAGTTTCACATTTATGTTATTATTGATTGATTTATTTGTGCTTTATTTCCTTCACCCTCTTTAAGTTAAGACAGACCTCTCTTGCTAAGCAAATGGGGGGCTAAAAGGTCAGCCATGGCTTCCCAAACATGTCCCCAAAACAACACAGCATCTTGGTAGAAGACTTTCAAGGAGGGAGATGTAAGAATCAATTGTGTGACTAAGGTGAAATGAGTTCAGGCTTTACTTCTGAGAAAAAAAATGTCCAAAAGTGTAATCTTTCCCCATTACAGTGGTAGACAGGACATTTTTAATGACAATGACATATGAGGATGAGAAACTTGCAAATAGAGGCTTGCTGCAGCCAAGCTAAAAATGTAGTTACTTAAGAAATTGCCAGCAGAGACAAAACTAGAAATAAGCAGCAACATTTCAGCCAAGGCAAATTAGTCCTCATGGTACCTCAACATGAGAATACCTGCTCTGCCTCAGTGCTGTTGTGGTCTGGAACAGAGGCAAAGACAGATGCAACAGGCATAAATCCTTGATTATGGATTACATGGGAGATGACCAAAACATCTGGGTGTTGATGAAACAACCAGCATTAATGCTGGGGCTTTTCTCTCATAATGCTTTGGCTTTCCTCTCAAACCACATTTGGTTTTTGACTCCAGAATGAGTTCTTAACACCAAAGTGTTCTGCTGTGCCTCATGGTAAACTTTATTGAAGACCAGCTAAGCTGAACAAAGATCGGCCAGCTGCTATGGTCACTGGGTCTCTTTAATTATATCCAGTGTTTTACTCTTTCTTACCTTAATTTTTGTCTTCAGTAGCTTAAAGCTTATTCATTTCTAGCTCAAGACTTGATCTTTTCCATCTTCTCTTTGGCTCTTGCTTTTTCTTTTATCTTCTCTTTGCTTCAGTCCTGACTAGTTTGATCATTTAATGTTTTCTTTAGCACTTCACTCCTGAAGGCAGGTTTTCCATGCACTGGGATGCAGTGCAGGTTGGGGATGATGATTTCTCAGGGTTTGCCACTGTCTGCTTCCTATCCCCAAGTCCTCCATCACTGTTGCTCCCCGTTCCACACGCCTGCAGGCTGTGCTCAGTGTCCTACTATTTTCCCTTGCCATCCTGTGGCAGCTGGTCCAGCTTCCCCAGAGGAAGGGCTCATAAGCAGCCCTCGTGCCACCTGCCACAGTGGAGCAGGCTGGCTTTCCTCTAGGAAGCCTTGATACTGCACAAAGCTGCCTGAAAGCAGCCTCTCGACCCCAGCCTTGCTCATTTGTTATCAAAGGCAGTACATCCATGGTTGGGGCAGGGAGGAGGGAGAGGGATTACGAGACCCATGAACCCAAATGCCTATGAAAAAATAACTTCTGCTCCTTTAATTTTTCAGTTTAAATTGTTTTTTTCCAAAACAATTTTAATGGTTTAGGTTTTTTCTCACCACTCCTGCACAGACAGTCCCCTCTTCTACTTTGTCTCTGTGGGATCTGTTCCTCCTTGCTGTCACAGCTTTTTTGTTTTGGCTTTTAGCCCAGTTTCTCCACAAAAGGCACCTGTAAAAGATTTAATTTTTTTTATTACTTTAACTTTCTTTAACCTGCTTGTTTGGTTTTTTTCTCTGTTCCTTCTCTAATTTAGAACTTTTCTTTACACAACCACTCTTTTAACAAATTTTCACTCTGGTTATATTTTATTCTTGTAGCAGGCAGAAAAAAGCCTGCAGCTTAGATTGAGATGCAACTCCTCTCCTTCCAAGCACATGATTTATGTAGTTTGAGGACTACCTTAACCATGCTACATACAGAAGATAGGAGCTTAGAGAAACAGAACAGTTTGCTGCCAGTAAAGGTTTTTTTAATAACCTGAATGTGACGCAGAAATAAAAGGTAGATTTCAGAGCAAGACTCTCTACTCCACTTCTGTGTGGCACATGATATCAGAAATAAAACTAGTTTTGAGTGCTTTCTCTTTACAGTAACTTTGTAAAAATTTATATAGCTGCCCAAAGCTGAGGGAATTGGAAAGTCAGGCAAGACCCCTTTTAGCACTGCTCTGAGGAGGAGGTGTACCTGCTTACAGCTGTTCTTCTTCTTAACCTCTGCACTTTCAAAGATTTCCCCCTTGAACCTCCAGGAATCTCTGCTGGGCCCATCTTTTCCAATCCCTGAACGTGTTTCCACTGCCCTTGGTATTTTCAACATCCTTCCCTATATTCTCCTGTCAAGTGGTCATAGATGGCCATGCTAATTTCTGTGATGCAGTGAGCATCTGAAGGGAAAATTGTCTGTTCTTAGTCCAAAAATAATTAGCCTCTTAATTGTGTCTCTCATTTAGGGGAAAAGGCTGCCTACTCCTGCACTTTTTTTTGTCTCCAACTTTCTTTTTTTCCCTTTTTAGGAGTGCCCTTTATTATGAGAGTGACTTGTATCAGCAATGTAATTCCTCCAGCAAACTCACTGCTAATTTCAAGAGTCTGTTGATGCTGTTTTATTCTTGTCATGTCGGATGCAGTAATCCAGTTTGCATTCACGATTAGATTAGGAAAGACATGAAATACCTGCATTTGCAAAATTAGTATGGATATTTACCAGTTGGCAGCTTGTTCTCTTACTTCCTCCCCACCTCACTGCTGGAAGCCTTTAATCCACTACTCAGATGTATAAGTTAATGCCTTGCTGTGAATCAAGAAAATGTCTTTCTGCATTGTTAATTTCTGTGACATGATCTCGCCTCATGTCGTCTTCATAGGCACATGCCATGGCATAACCTGATGAGATGTAACCTGTACTCTAACAGGCAGCAGGTAGTCAGCACGCTGATGATGCCTCCCAGCAGCCTCTCTTAAGAAAGCTTTCTAAGAGGAGAAATAAAAAGGAAAGAAGACAGGTTGGCTCACCTAGCTCCTATGGAGAGATACACAAAACCAACTCTCTATAGTGAGATATGGCTCATTAAGAGCCTGATACTCTCCATGGAAAATAATTGTCAGGGACTGCTTTTATTTTGTTCACTTCTGCAGGGCAGTGAACAGGCAGAGAGTGCAGAGCAACGTCTGAGCCTGCAGCAGCCCAGAGCCTGTTTCCAGCCCAGTGTTATCTGAGCTCTGGACACAATGATTTGGAGGCTCAGAGGGCCCATTAAGTCGGCACTCAGACTCCACCTGGGTTTAAACTGACCCTTTTCCCTTTTCACATAAACACGGCTCCCTGGACCTTGTTGTCTGTGTGTCAGCTCTCCACTGAAACCTTAAAAGGTGCACACATTAGATTTTTGTTTTTTACTATTAAAATGTTGATAGCTTTCAACTTTCCAGGGCTTTTGTAGGAACATTCACAATAGAAATGAGTGTGCCTGGCCATTAAACTTCACTATATAACAGGACCTAATTCCTTCAGTTTAATGGCTTGCTCTTGGTTCCCCACCACATGATCTCTCATTGCTCCAGTCCCTAAAACTCTCCTAGCTTAAATTCAGATCTCCTTCAACATGCATTTCCCTGGATAGACAGGAGTCCCAAAGCAAGAGCAAGGAATGGCATCCAGAGCTCAGCCTGCATCACATCCAAGTCTCAGTTTTGTTTGCAGGCAGCAAAGGATGAATAGATGGGCCACGCATCATTAGCCAAGGGCTGCTGAGATGTTTGTTCTTCAGTACCAGCCAGAAACATGTATTTCTAAGGCAATAAGTCCCTTGTGAGAAGATAATGTTGGTAACTCTTTTATGTTTAATCTGCTGGGATGCTAGTCCCCTGGTGCATTATTGTGATGTTATCTCAGAGTTACAAACCTCTATGCTATTCTACCAAGGAAATGGTTTTTTTCCAAATATGCTGAAAACTGCCAACTAGCTGTTTGTGCAGCTTAGTAAATGTTAGGTAATTTTCTTCTTAGGAAAGTGGAAGGAGAGTAGAGGACAACAATAACGAAAAATAATTTACAATTACCTAGAATCATCCCTTAGGAAGAGCATCAGCGAAGGCATCAGGGGATGCTCCCCCTGCCTGCAAAGCTGTACACATACCATCACCTGCCTGTGATGTTTCCACCCTTTGCCCCAACCTCTGCAGCCTCTCTCTGCTCACTCTCTCCCTTCGTCCCTCAGTCACGTCTCTCCCTGCAGGCAAGCTGCACTTTCCAAGGAGCAGGCTGCTCTTCTCTGGCTGCCAGGAGCTGCCTCTCTAACACCCTGCCCCGGCTGCCACCCCAAAGCAGCCAGCCAGAGAGATGCTTCCAGCCCGATAGTGGCTGCATGGGCACAGGAGTGGGCAGGCAGACTGCCAGATCATCTCAGGGGAGCATCAGGAGAGAACAGCCTTTCCTGGGGGCAGGCTTTTCCCAGCCGAGGATTCATCCGGCCAGATCGAGGCGGCTGGCCAGTATTTCCCAAGGTGAAAGCTGCAGTGCCTTGAGCAGCCAGGAAGTCAGACACTAAAATGTCAGCATCTGTGCCTCCTCCCTGGTGCATGCTGGCACAGAGGACAGAAAGGCCATTTTCCTGCCCGTGGTGTCCTTGCCAGCGGACGAGAGCCAGGTGGGAGCTGGTGTAAGGTATGGACACGAGGGCTGCAGCGCTCAGCCCCACACAAGTCACCTCAAATTGGCTTATCACTGTTTTGGGAGGAGCAGGGTGCTGGTGGGGTGAGCCTGCACACCCAGGGCTGCCTTTGGTTAAAAACAAAACAGCCAGGCTGCCCTCGGCTCTTTCCCCAAATACATCCCACCGACAGGACATGTCCTTTGCCTCCAGGCTTCCAAAAGTGCTCTTCTGTTTCCCCCCACAAGGTCATCCTCATGTGAACTACCACCCCGCTATTGCCAGGTCATCCTGGAATGAAAAGATTTGGAAGACAAAGGAATCCATCCAAAGCTGTGGTTTAGCAGAGAGGGTGAGTGAGTGAGTGAGTGAGAAACTTTAAGCAAAACCAGAAATAAAAGCCTTTCTCAATCTTCATACAACAGTGTTGACATATGAAAGCTAAGCGACAGTTTATTTAAAGCGACTCTGTTACCTATTAAATTGCAAAAGACCAAGTCCTTTGGTATTCATGAAGAAGAATTCATTAATTCCATAACAGTTAACTTTTAAAATGCAGCAATATGCTGAATGCTGATTACTGAGCCGTGTAAAAAAGGGCAAAAAAAATCAGAGCAGTATTTTATTTTGTTGTTTTCATTTCAGGTTGACTGTATTACTTCAGCAGATGCAGTGGTTACACTGTAACCCTACACTGGTCTCACAGATGGCATTTCTCTGGGTCCAAAGCCCCCATCTCTCGCTGCCCACAGCACTGCAAAAGAGCACACTTGGCTGTCAAGGAAGGCTTGCAAGAGCTAAGGATAGGGGAAAAAAAAAAAAGAGGTAGGAGTGGGAGCACCAAGCACAAAGTTAAAATATGCGTTTGTAATGTAACAGTGGTGGTGTGCTGGATTATTCACGCTTCTGCTCCACAACTTGAAATTGAGGGTGGTAAAAACAAGATGTTCAAAACCCATCTAGATGATTTCTCAGGGGGCACTGTATAAATGTGATAACCATCACCAGTGAGAATAAAGCAAACAGCAGGAAAAAAAGTAAGCAGCCTGGTCTTTGGTGAATTCACTCTGAGCCTTATATGTCAGGAACCATTGTACTTATCATCTGAAATCCGACTCCCAGCCCTATCCTGGCTCTCCATCAGCCCTTGGTCTGCGGTGAGCAAACTTCTTCTGAAGGATTGTCGGTTTGTAGCCAGCGAGGGCAACGTGTCTCTGTCAGGAACAGTAATGCATGTCGACAAGTGCACATTAATTTTAGATTATTCATCCTGACAAGGCTGTTGATTTGGAGGTTTGCTGCAACTGTTGGTTTAAACAGGCACAGAAGGAAGCTGGAGGCATGAACAAAACCCAAAAGGGGATTTCTAGGAGGGGAGCTAATATCCTGATGAAAAGTCTTCCTAAATTTGTCTAGAGCTCAGCTTTGAGCTTGAAAAGCTAAAGTGAAATAGAGATGTATTTCAAGGCCTAGCAGCACAGCAGAGGTAACCATGGCAATTTAACCTATTCAGTCTGAGATAGGAAGAAGCAGGATCAAGTTCCTTCACTCCTTTTATGCAGAAAATGCTTCACATGCAAAGGAAAGGTTGTTAGAGAATCAATGAAGGAAATTTAAGAAAATTTATGCAGAAGGAGGTGGTCTTGTGCTCCAGAGCTGCTGGGGAGTTATCCAACAGTTGTCCAACAACTAAGGCTGTCAAAAATGCTGCATTAGATTTTACTCCCAATAAAGTTAATGATAAACTCCCCACACTTGAAAGAATAAAGAATATTGCTTCACATCACCAAGATGAGCTCTGTTTGGGACTTCTCTCACAGAAGCATATGGAGAGATACAGCTCAACAGCGTGTGCTTCTGAGGGGCCTTTGTCTCAGAAAGAAACCGTAGATTGCTCTGGATGAGTTTTTTTTTTTTTAGCATGTGCAAAGCATCTGCATCTGCTCTCTGTGGTGCAAAACAGGTGTAGCTGTCTTGCCCTCCAGACTCCCTGTGCTTCTGTGCACCCGGGGCCATGCAGCCCTTCCATGAGCTGCTCTTGTGTCAAGTCATGCAAATGCATCCGTAAGACTTTGGGGTACAACTTCATGGATCATCCGTTTTCATGGATCACAGGTCATTTAAACAAAAAATACTATTAAGCAGCTGATATAATTATTGAGGTCCTGCTCCCACTCTTTAATATTAATAAATCTCTCTGTGACCCTAAACCAAATAAAAATGAGTAAACTCCAGTCAGCCTATTCAAGGGACATGTAACATGTCACAGAGTAAAACTGTGCCATTCTTATGACCCAGAGGAGAATCTATAGAAATGAAGAGTAGTGAAAAATGCTGTATATTCAGGTTCTAATATTTGTTATTTAAAATAGTCCAACAAACACATAAAATACAGATAGGAGTGATAGGATTGGTGTGCCCTGCTCTTACAGTGGGGAATTCCACAGTTGTGGGGCAGGAGGCTGATTCTATATCTCCTACTGTCAAACATAATTGTTTTCTTTTCTCTGAAGACTACATTTTTGATGTGCATTGCACAAATACAGGGAGCACTTCTTTAGCATTATCTTTTGATAATCACAGCTTAATGGTCTTCGAATTCACATTGTCAGACAATAGTTCTTGTCATGCATAAACTTTTCTATTATTAAAATAAAGTTCTGGTAAAAAATACAGATTTCCACACAGAGAGTGCAAAGGACTTAAAACTGTCATCCTCTTTGAAACTTCAACAGCAAGCAGACTCCATCCCAGAGGTCCTCCTCCTCAAGAAATTATTTAGCCTCTAGACTGTTAGTATTTGCAGTAATCATTATTTTGGTGAATATGGACCTGAGCATTCCAGATATGCAAGTCTTCAGACCCTTCGTTCCCTCCTCCTTACATAAATGCTGCCTTCTTGTACCTAGGGCAAGGAGAAATGTTGTGGTGGTGTATGGGCTTTGCCACTGAGGTTAGTAGAAGTCAGCTCTGTGAAGTCTAGCAGAAATGGCAAGCAGGTCAATGCTCAAGAGGCCTGGTGAGCACCAAAACTTGCCACATCGAGGGTATAGTGCTGGTACAGGCTGGTTACAGGGTGTTTTCCAGAAACTGCACTGCTGCCTATTGACCATACTGCTTATCTGGAACATCCTGTTAAGCTCTGCTCTTCTCTGCAGCAGGACCAGCACTGGGCAGTGACATGGGGAAAGGGGCAGTTTCAGAGGTGAAATGGTTAAGCAATAATCATCTCCCTTTGGCTGTGGAATTAACATTGGAGGCAGAATGTAAAGAGCAGGACGCAGAGCAAGGTGGGTGCAGCTTTCCCAACAGAGGATGAGCAGCCCAAGTGAGTAATTGACTAAATAGCATGAAATCTAGCAATATTCAGTCATCTGAATTCAGGTGAAAAATGTGGGCTGAGCTACTGAACCTGCTGCTGTTTCTAGCAGCAGCACTAAGCTGGCGAGCCAGAAGACACTTTCCCTCCTGCCAGTCTTACCAGTCCCCTGAGCTGGATGGGGCCAAGGCAGGGAGCCTAATTTAGCCTGACTTCTTAACTAAGGAAATTGCTTATGGTAACATGTAAGTTTTTGAGTTTTTCTGGTTTTTGAGGGATTTTTTGCCTAAGCACATTTGCTCCACTGCCTTTATTTTCCTTTAACCTGCAGAACTTTGTGCCCTACTGTTGCTTCCCACTTCACCTCCTCCCCACATGCCCCAGAGTGCATCCTGCACACACAGGTACAGCCAAAGGAGGACCAATGCTGTGACTTTTAGTTTATTCTTTACTTGGAAAGCAGGGTGCAAGGCACAGGCAATTTCCCCTCAGTCTGCAGCAGGCTGTAGAGAGATTGATGTGGTGTGTTTGATTACATGAAGAAAGGCAATGTTTTGAGTCCCAATCAACTACAGTTAACTCATCAAAAGAATATGGCTTGTGAGTACAAGGGATTGTGGCTTGTGAGTACTCTAATTGAGTAGAAGTGTGAGGTTTGTGGGCCCTTCCTTCACTCCTTTGGGAAGTTAAAAGTTAAAAAAACAAAGTAGAGATGCAAATGGAAGATGATTTTGTAGGGTGGCTCTTGAAATCAGGTAAACACTGAGTAAAATCTGAGTAAGAAACTCCTCACCCGTTGTCTCAAATGCCTTACTCACTCTCTTACATACCAATGCTTAGTGGATTTTTCTTTTTCCTTTAACTGTAGCTGTTTCACTAAGATTAAATAACAAACTGCAGGATTTTCTAATATTTGAGCGTGTTGTAATTTTAGTGGTCATCCTTAATCTTTTTTCCCTAGCACAGCTTTTTCTCTCATCTGCTTAGTATTTAAACTGGATTCATTTTTAATGCCTTAATATGCAAACACATTTATGTCAAAATTGATTCAATATTTAAACTTGTTCGGTTTCAAATACATTTTATGCTTCAGCTGTTTCAACTTGTAGATTATTTCAAACGTGGAATTGATTCCAAAATTAAGCAGGTTTAAATGTTCAGTCAATTTATTTTAAACTATGTGTGTGTTTTAGAGACCTATATTGAGAAATGCTAATTTTTTTTTAATGGTGCTTTTGCAGTTTGCAGTGTGTCAGCAGTTTAAAAGTAAGTCTCTGCACATACAACTACTCCCTAAAGTTTAACCAAGTCTACTGCATGACTTAGAAAATGGTAAATGATTAGCCTGGGCTTAATATAGTATATAGAACCAGCCAACCTCAGAAACATGATTTTTTCTGTCTTCAAAAATGATTGGTGGAAATTAGGGTGAAAAATCTATCTGCTATTTAAATATATAAAATAATACTTTTCCAAATATGCTATTTCCAGACATAACTATGAATCTAGGCTGTATCTGTTGAACTGCTTGGCTGGACAGAAATGAGATATGGCAGTGTGTTAGCTAAAAGGGAAGGAGGTCTGCAACTGTTGCCCACTTAAATGATCCCAGCAATCTCAGTCAATTCTCTCCTTCACCTGAAAACCTACATTCTCTGGACCCTGAGAAAGAATACAGGATATTTTAGGCAGCAGCGTCTTTGCTGTACATCCCAGCACTGTTGCTCCACTGAAACAGACAAATATTATTTTGAGTGGAAATTGAAAGCAGCTTCCCATATTCTCAGGTGAGTATCCTAACTGCAGAGCTATAAAGTCCTTCTCCTTTCCCTTTTCTTCTCATGAATGCTTAATTATTTATCCAAAGTGGCATAAAATAAGCATGAGAGATTAAAAGCAATGCATAACCAAATTTCTTATGAGCCTCTAGCTTTGGAAGTCTAATCTGAGATGCCTCTTCTTTCCCTGTTTCAAAGCAGAGATTTGAAGCCTGTTTTCCTACTTCTTCAAGTATATGTAGAATGCTCCAAAGTTTACTTTCAAAGCTTTAATTTTAATTGATTACTGTTCTTTTCTTCCAAAAACTTCACAAAGCACTGAAATCTCTTTTCAGTGATAGTGAAAATAATGGGAGGAGGAAGAGTGAAATGGGAATGTTTTGATTAATTTTTGTCCATTTCAGTGGTGAGGAGCCAAAAAACAAATGTGGCTTGAAGTACTTCTCTTTTGCTTTGTTTCGGCTGTTTGGCTGTCTTCCTTTCAGGAAGACTTAATGTTTTTTAGCTGCTTTTTTATATTATAGTAGAACAAAACCTCCAGTTTTTCAGTTGGCATGCCCTTCTTTGTAATCTTGAAGAGAAAGTACTTAATGGTTGCAATTGGATGCACAGGTGATGTGTTTTTATGGTAGGTGACAAAAGCCTTTGGTTTCACTGTCTGGATAGAGCCAGAAGTGCTCTGCTTCTGTTATTATTGATCTGGTATTTATAATGAGTATTAAAAGAAAAAAAAGGTTAAGTTATTGTCAGAGAACTGCTTGCAATGTTGTTGATGCTTTATAGTAGAACTTCTCCTTGCAGCAGTTATTTCCTGTCCTTTAGAGAGTGCTAATTTTGCACTGTTAATGCTGTTAATACATTGCAGTCCAAAGGGGGGAATAAAAAAAAACCTCAGGTAAATTTCTTCTCATGCTGGTTATAATGTGTGAAAATAGGAATTAGTTATTTTGGGCTGTTTTCAAGATTCCTATATTTTAAAAATTGTCTTGTTCTTCAAAATGAAATGTTGTGTAACATTAGTTAATGATGTAGATGAGCTCTTTTTGTTATTCTCTTCAAATTGAAATTTCTAAGTTGGAAACATCTGAGTGTTGGCAAGAGCACACATATTGGCTGCTTTCGTTTCAGAACCATTAAATGCACACAGAAGTATTATCACTTCATGTTAAGAACTGATAGGCTATATACACCTGCCAACATTATCTCTAAAAAACAAGCAGGTTTAACATCTGCATAAGTTCAGGTTTACAATATGTGACACATTTTATTTAAAGTTGTACTTTAACAAAACCATAGGTAACAAAAGATGATTGCATGCATTTATTGAGAATTTAGGGAGTTTCAGATGACACTATGCACAGACACACACATGCAGACCCATACACTCCTACAGAATAAGTTACTATGTCATAGTTGCATATTTATTTCTATCAGTTTGCAAATTATGGTCAGTTTAAGTACTGCTGACTGGTTTTTGTCCTATGAGGGACAGCAGTTGTATGCCAATGAAAATACTCAGGTGCTCACCAGTAGCAGAATCAGGTCTGAGAGGGAGAAATGCAGCCAGTCAGCATCTGAGCAGATGATAAAAGCAGCCTGAGGTTGCATCTATCCTAGTTAATTAAACATGCCCAGGACTGCTGTCTGGCACTGAGACCAGTAGGCATGAAACATTCCATGAGACTGAGGACTGTTCTGACAGTCTTGAAAGACAGATTACCACCATCCACTGCCCAGGCACTATTATTTAATTTACTAAAGGTTAAGATAGCCTAACAGTTCAATTCCAGAGCTGACTTTCTCAGGGCACACTCAAAACTCCAATGGTAGCACAGGCTGCATGTTTTCAGAATTAATACAAAGGTTCCTGGGTTAGTATCTTCTGTTCCCATGCAGCTCCCTTCCCAGTGGATGCAGCAGTGCAGCTGTGCAGCTGTGCATCTATGCTGTTCCCAGAGTTCCTGCACTGCATCATCATGCACCCAGATTGGTCCATCATCACACAGGAGCAGCTCAGATCGTCCAGGGTGCATGCATGGCCTTAGTTTTGAGTTTCAGTTCCCTGTGTTGGGAGCTGATGGGGAGTCAGCTTTACAGAATCAAAGGCAGGCCTCCCACATGAAGCCAGAAAACCAAGAAGAGTGTGGTCCAGAGATGAGTCAATAGGCTGGACTTCTAAAGACAGGATCTCCATCCCTTTGGAAGAACAGGCAGACACTGAAAGTTCTGCCTGGGACCTGGGAGAAGGAGTAGCCTCTGTGTCATGTCCAAAGGCTGCTTTGCAGGAGAGAAGGATAGCCAGGATACTCGGTCTGCCAGTGGGAAAACACAACGTAGGTGGCAATCTGAAGAGAGGTGGGGAAAATTATCTGTGTGTGAGCACAGGGAGAAATTTGGCTTAGAAATAGCCTCTGGGACACAGAGTGGCAAGAAGGGAAGAACAGCTGAATTCTGTGTTGGTTTCAATGGGTTTAGGGGTGTTAGCACAATCTTGTCACTTTAGAACATTATACAGTTAAATACATTTATGGTTTTGACAGAGAAATCTCAATCTTCTTAATACCATGGTAAACAACTAGCTTAAAAATCTATCGTCCTTTATTAAAGATGCAGGATAAGAGGAGAAGAAGATTAATGCCTCTGACATATAAACAGTGAAGTAACTTCATTTTTGCAATATGCCACATTTCCTTAGACTTTAGCTGTAGAGAGACCATTTGGCAACCATTGACTGATATTAGAGATTATAGTAATTGCTCTTGTTAAAGAAAAGATAAAATGTCATCTGGACTGGGTTGCAGCTGGTTTGCCACATCTTGGTTCCCTAAAGGACAAAATGTGTGGTAAATAAGGAGCAAAGAGCATCCAAGACAGAAAAATTTGGCTTTGGACTCTGAGACTGGCTCTTACTTGCATCAGTGCTCCTAGAGAACAGCAGGCACCACATCTTAGCCCATTCAGTCTTTGTACTGGTGTTGGGCTGACTTGCTGGTAGCTCCCTTTTTGATGGTATGCTCAATGTAGCAACAAAAGCTGCCACCTTAGTCAAGCAGATCAGATTCACACAAAAAAGACAGACACATCAAAAAGCACACAAAATTATGTGAGAACATCCAAATCACACACAAAGAAAAAAATATTATGGAAAAAGAACAAAGAGCATAGAAAAGGAACAAATAGGGATAGAGATGGACAATAAAGAGATGGCATAGAAAGAAAGGAGAGAACTATGCATTCATTCATTGCACAATAGATCTTGGCCAGTAGTTCTGAGGAAAAAAAAAAAACCTGCTCATGTCCTCTAGAACTCCCTGATGCTTGCTTGGTTCAATCTTATAAGTTTCCAGGAATGGGGAAAGTAATGTTCCACAGTGTTAGGGTGCATTTTGTGAATAGAGGAGGTGTCCCCAAGACACACACACTACTGTCTGCATACCTGTATTATACTCACTATAATTTCTTCCAATCAGCTTTCCAAATAGAGCTCTCCAATGGAAATGGTAGCAGGAATAGCATGTCCACTCTTTATTTTTTTAGCTTATTTCTTAGTACATTGGTTCTATACCCTTGATTTCTCAAGGTCTTATGTTCTTGTACCTGCTGCTCAGACTTGCTGGGCTTACCAGTCAGACCTTGTGCTCTCCATGACTCTTGCTCTCTCTTTGCTGACTCTTATGACAAATTTTGTGCAACAGGCTGAACTGGATTCATGTTACCTTAGGGAGGGGGGGAAAAACTGGTTTCTTGCTCTATTACTGTATGAAACATCATAAAGTGAAGAAAAACTGCCCTACCAGATATGAATATTCAGAAGTTGCAGTCCAACATGCATACAGTCATAATAGGTCTATAGAGGCTTAGAAGGAGCAGCCAAAATCAAGAATCTGTTCTAAACTATAGTTTGATGCATTAATTATCAAATAAATAAAATTAATACTTGTATATTTCTAGTACTCAAAGGCTGGGAGCTCTGAGTCCGTCTGCTCTCTTTATGGGCTATCTGCATTAATGTAATATCCAAAAGGCTGATCAGATTCAACACTATGTCTGTATTTCTCAAATAAAACTACTGTGACCCAGAAGATCTCAAAGAATTAGATTGAGATGAGCATGGGGAAGCTGGCTGTCCTAACTTGTAATATATATTTATGAAATGCACAATGCATTAGGTGACACAGACTGCTATTTCATTAACTACACATTTTGAAGAGAGATTTTTCTTTGTCTTTTAAATAGATCTTGTAAGAATAGAAAATATCATTACATCAAAGAAAATATTCATATAACCCAAAAGATCTGACATAAGCCCTCAAATGCCAGGCAACCCATAGATGATATTAGAATTCTGTGTCTATCTCTAACCGTAATGCAAATCAGTAAAAAGTTCGAACAAAATGTCATCTTTTATGCTATAATTCAGTGACAGGAAGACCTGAAGGCAGCTAAAGTGAGTATGCCCAGCTGATCACTTTTCACAATGATAACGCTGTCATTTTTTAAACGCCTTGATTTGCTACCTGATAAGGCAGGGTTCGATACCCCGCAGAGACATAACTACGCTCTCAGGAAGCTTGAGATTCACTTTCTTCCTGAAGATGCCCTTACAACAGTCTGCCTGGGGGAACCTTCCTCACCTCCTTGATGTTATCAAGCCCCCCGTCACTATTACTTCTGCTGATGGGGTCAGTTTTGTACTTCTTACATTGCCAGTCACCTCCTCTAGCGAGGTATGGGGCTGGCATTGAATTTAGGGTGCAGTCATGTCTTCTCAGCTTCTGCCTGCCTATTAGGAGTCAAGACTGTACTCGTGCTAGCAATTTGCTTTGGAGCAGAGGTGCAGCATTGAAGCAAAAATGCAGATTATCATCATGCACCACATAGTGGTTTAAAAATCCACACAGTTCTTAAAAGAGAGAGGACAAGGACGAGAAATACAAGGGTCCCATTCATACATCGTGGACAAGCAGAACAGAGCATACAGTACTTTGCATGTTTTTCTGTATTTCCTTATATTTAAATAGATTAACTTTAAATTTTGCTAGAGAAAATAATAATCTTGAATTTAGTTTTTTGCTATGCTTTTAAAATGGAAGAATACATGCCACCTGTAACAGAAATTATAATAAACTAAATATAGGTTATCAGATTTTTTTCTAACCATCAAATTTTATGGCTTGAGACTTAAGTAATGAAGAAGGATCGATACAGACAAAGAAATCAATATTCTTTGCACGCACTGTTTCCCAAGTTCAGAACAAACTTGCAGAACTGTCTGTAATTCCTCCACTGTAGCCATATATTTTGAAATCTGGGGAAAATCAGCCAAGCTAAAAATGTTCTGAAAACAAATATGAACATAAAATCTTCCATTCCTGCCCCAAAAAAACCCAAAAATACCCATGCATTTTCTTCCCTTGCTTCAGTTAGGAAAAAAAGAGATTTGCATATGCTGCTCAGCAGAGATGATTCAGGGACCAGTGATGAAAATGACAACAGACACAAAAAGACTTCCATATGAAAAGATAGTGAAAATCTTGAACCTCCTTAGCCTGGAGATTAAATAAATAACATGGAGCATGATAGAAGTATACCAAGTAATGAATAATGTAGAGGAGGTAACTTGGGAACTCCTAATTACCTTTTCTTTATAACTCATAACTAACTGCTAAGATGGGATATATTTTTACCCAAAAGCACAGTTAAATATGTAATTCACTGCCACTAGCTACCACTGAGGCAAATAATCGAGTAAAAAATGATAAAAGGGTAGAAAAGTATATGTACATTGAAAATGTCTATTGTTACCTTGGGTCAGGTTAAAAAGGTATTGTGTCATAAAGCCATAATCTTCCAAAAGGAAGCTAAATACTAGCACATTTTTGACATCTAGTTTGTTCCAGTGTTGTGTTGAATATTTTTTGCACATCCTTTGAAACTTCTGTTGCCAACCAGTGGCACAGGTGAGAGCCTGGGACAGGGGTGTCAGTGCTCTGCGCTGGCCTAGCAGCATTTGTACAGCTCTAAAATGGAAATCAAGCAGGGCTGCAGGGTCAAGAGGCCTCTCCTGCAAGAACTCAGGATCAGTTATACCTCCAGTCTAGCCTGGATTTGATCGTTGTTGGGAATGGAGGTGCAAGAGCCCCCCCATGCAACCCTCTGCAGTGCCTGGTAAGCCTTGTCCTTGCAAGGTCACATGTGGTCCAATCCTCCCTTGCAGGCAGGGAGGATTCCCGAGTCGGGAATCCACTGTGGGCACAGAGCTTTGCCTCTCTGCTTCACATCATACTTTTATGTTTGATGACTGTTGCCATGTTGCCTCCTTAGTACTTTCTTCTTCAGGCTAATTAACTGCAGACTTGCCTCTGAAGCCTCGTTTTCCAGACCTCTGATCTGCCTCAGTGCTTACCTCTGCCCTCCCTCCAGCTGAGCCACACACTGGTTGGGGCATGTGCCCAAATCTGAATGCAGCCCCCCATGAAGCCTCTTCAGTGCCAAGTGCAATGAGAAGGGCTGTTTTAGATGTCTTGCTTTTTTGCTGTTCATACATCCCACTATGGAGTTTCCTTTTATTTTATCTGCAGGACATTTTTGAATCTTGTTTGGTGTGTGTGATCCATTACAACCTCTGAGGTTTTTTCCCTAGAAATGCAAGTTGCAAATTATTTCCCCCAAGACATATACAACTGATTAACCCAAATAAAGTGTGCACCTTACTTTTCCTCTCTCAAGTTACGTTCAGTGTAAAAGAAAAAATGGGATACCCCTTTTGAATGACTCAATTTTGCAATATGCCACATGATCAGGAAAATATAAAGAGGATAATGGGAAAGAACTCTTGTTATTCATTTGTTAAGTGTAATTTAGCTTTCATTATTTCTTACAATAGCAAATCATCTAATCGTAACATCTCGTGCTGAAGTCTGAATTATCTATGACTGAGACATTTAGCAGTATTGAAAATTTTGGTTGTGTGTGGATTTGCAAAACAGAAACCCTTTTGCAGTTTTCACAGAATTTGGCAAGTCTTGTGGAAATGTGTGATCTGACTAGTTAACTTCCCTCAGGAGCTGATGACTATTGATCTTCGAGGAAAGATAAAATACAGAAATGTATCAAATCATTAAGTGAGTGTTTTGACCCAGATAGGAGCTAAGGTTTTGTCACTGATATTGCAGTGATATATATACAACAACAACTGGAAATTCTCAAATATGTTAATCTCATTTAGATGCTGACATTAAAAAACACATATTCAAAACATAATGAAGGAACTGTCAAGAGTATGATTTTATAATTATTAGTTTAATATCTTGAATGCAAATTTTCAGAAGTTAGACCATTCATTTATTTTTTTTATAAATTCTGAATTTGATTCTTATTGCTAATTTTATAGAAAGAACTTTTAAAATATTTTTAAAGGAAATAGGCTAAATTGCACCTTTGCTTTCCAAATAACAAAATTGTGTAAGCCATGAAAAGTACTGTACTTTCTCCAGTAAATACATGGGCAAAATTTCTGATATAGCTATGGCTGTACTCCCATTAAATTGCCTATGGTATGAAAACTCTGGTTTTCCTTTTTATCTGGAAGCTTTTATACTGACACACTGGCAGGACAGGGGTTCATACAGCCTTCATAGCCTGTGAGGGTTGCAGCTCTCCAACACCAATGAATCATAGAATCAATTCAGTTGGAAAAGGCCTCTAAGATCATCAAGTCTGACTATTAACCCAGCACATTTTTTAAATACCTCCAGGGGTGGTAACCCCATCTGCTCCAATGTTTGACAACACTTTCCATGAAGATATTTTTCCTAATATCCAATCCAAACCTCCCCTGGTGCAGCTTGAGGCCATTTTATCTTGACCTGTCACTTGTTACCTCCAAGGGGCTGACCCTGCCTACCCCTCCTTTCAGGCAGCTGTAGAGAGTCATAAGGTCTCCCCTACGCCTCCTTTTCTCCAGCCTAAATAATCCCAGCTCCCTCAGCTGCTCTTCATAAAACCCCAGTGTACAGGGGTACAATCACTGCCCTGGTCCTGTTGGCCCCACTATTTTTGATATAAGCCAAGGTGCCACTGGCCTTCTTGGCCACCTGGGCACATGCTGGCTCATGGTCAGGCAACTGTTGACAAGTTGAAGATAACCCACACATGCAGTGACACTCAGCACTCATCAGCCTAGCTAGCCTGGTGCTTAGCTCCCAGAACCCCTTCAAAAGTCCCAGATGCACATCTTTGCCTCCACACCTTTGCTTTTTCATCAGATCTGATCATTTTCTGGCTCCAGCCTGAAAGAAATTTCAGGAGCTCCTACTTCCCACCTCCTGCATCCCACCATGGGTACAGGCGAAGCAGCTGGAACTGGAGCTATTTCCCAGCCAAGAAAAGACAGTAAGCAAACGTCTCTTGGTTTGGATTATTCTTCCCAGGAGAAAGACAAAGAGGAGCACTTTTTGAGCTATTTCCTCATTCATCTGCTCTTCCATCCATACATGTAGCATTTTCAGTGTATGCACATAGCCACTAAACATTCTGTTTAGCTTTTAAATCTGGGGAAATTTTTTATTTGGTCTCAAAACTTGATCCCATACTTGGCAGGGTATGTTACTCCTTCCATTCATAGCTAGGGGTTGTGCTCAGCAATGGAGGTGAAGGGGTGTGACTAGAAAAAAATATATGTTTTTTGCTTTATTCCCAATTTCTGCTAATCTAGTGGCATTGATCTGCTGCTGTTAATAAAAGCAATTGTTTACCTCCCTCGTCTCCAGACTCCTAACATCCTTGCAAACACAACAGTGCTGTTTGCTTTATTTTCTATGAAAGCATTTTCCCTCCCCATACTCCCACTCACGTACAGACAAAGGCTGTTAACATACCGCAGCTATCTCATCACAATCAGGACCTTGCAATTTGATTTTACTTAATGGATCTTTAAGCATAGGAAAGTATTATTATGTTCAAAATTAGTCAAGCCTCTTGTTTTGAATGTAAAGGTTCTTTCTAATTCTGCAATTCTTTCATTATTTCTTTAAGGTTTCAGAGGAGAAAAGCATAACAAAACAAAACTAACCTTTACTTTCCATTGTATTTAAAGCAATTTAAACAGTTCACAAAACAGAAATCTCTGCAAAACCATTGGGCCAGATTGGGCCTCCATCTAAAATATCTTGGTTTGAAGGGCCAGAGAGACCTTCAGAAAAAAAGTAATCCAACCTGGCTGTTTAAGAGTCAGATTCCCCTCCAGGTGAAAAAAGATTGGCATGTACCAACATGAAATATCAACTTCCCGGGTACACAGCACAGAGGTCTGTGGTCTCCAGCTCTCTGGTCCCCCAGTTACCCAAGCTGTTGGCAAACTTTAACTGTATTTATCTTCACAGACTCCTTAGAAATAGATGATGCCCTTACTCCCATTTTCTGCTTTCATAGAAGGAAAGTAGCAAATATTAGCCATGAGCAATGTGAAGACAATGAATGCATGGCAGTGGAAGGCAATGGACACCAATTGCTCACAAAACGCTTTCCTTTTTTATTCCCAGAAGCTATCCTGGAAAGAACTGGGCAACTTATTTTAGTTTGCAGTTCCCTTAAAATCCTTACTAGCTTTGTGTATGAGAAAAGGGCTCATGAACTTGGAGAGAACATCCTGAATTATCATTCCAAGAGTCTGATAGTCCTCTGTCAGGGATTCCTTGTCTCTAGGAGAAAAGCATCTAATAAGGCATTCAACAGCCTAAAGACAGGGGAGGAGGGGGATTTTGTTCCATTTGTATGTAACTTTACTGTGAAAAATTACCACATAAAAAGAGCATCTTCTTGCTCAGGGGGTCTAACAAAACTGAGTTTCTCCTGTTGCTTTTCCCTGGTTTTTGTCCTGCAGACTTGATGCAGGCAGGCAGACAGGAGCTAGGTTTTCTATTCTATTATAAGCATCATCCTCAGAAGTGTTTACAGAGAGCTAATTAGTCACAACCTGACTAATTGCAGTGAGGCAAACAGAACTGCACGAGGTCCAGCAGCAGTGCAGTTGTGCCAATTAACCATTCATGCTTGGTAGCTGTGTAAAAGACTTCGCAGGTCCAGGTGTACATATGGTTTACAAGGTCTGTAGTCAGGAAACAAATACTCTCAAGCTGAATGTATGTTATGCAGAAAATCACACATTAAATAATAATTATAGACATGCACAACATGATTTTTTGCTGTAGCAGAACTTCCTGGGAGAACACTGCATTTTAACACTCTCAGTTAAGCTGTGGGACATAGAGGTCTTGGAGGTCTTCATGTGTAGATGTCTTTTTACATTTTTTTTCAGAATTTAATCATGGAATTGTATCTACTGCAACATACATTGGCTTAATGTTTAATTCATTAGGTCCCCAAGGAAATCTGCAGGTTCTACAAAAGCTATGAAAATCTGTCTGTTCTGTGCAGGCACCCCATTGTCAGGGCCAGCTCAACACCTCTCCACGGAAAAGACCTTCTGATTAGAGGAAAACAATATTGAGCCTCAGCTGTGATGTGACTGTTGAGCTGTTTAAAGCTCCTCACTTCGGCAGTTTAGAGTAATATTAAAATATGTAATTGAGACTAGAGCTAAGGGCAGACCTGTGAAGCCAAGGCAACTGGAAAATGGCAGTAATAATTATGAGTCCGCCTGCTGTCCTGAAAAAGGAATGTCCAGTGGTGGCACGGGCACTGCAGAATACACAAAAGAGAGGGATAAGAGAGATCTGGCAAAAGTAAACTAATGTAATTCAATCAGAAAGACCTGCCACTTCCAGCCAAATCTGAGGAGCAGTGGTCACACTTGGCATCCCCTGTCCTTGCTGTGGGATGTGTGCCAGAATGGTCCCTTGCACCTGCCCATTGTAGCAGTTCAGCCCGGGATGGATGTGGCTGTGCCTACTACACTTTTACCCTCCTCTGGGCATTCAGCTGGGTCCTGGAGGAGTCACAGGGCACCCCAAGTGGCACCCCAAGTGCCCAGAGGCCTCTAGAGCGCTGAATTTGCACACCCAGGTGGTAAAAAAACAGCCCCTAGGGACACCACCAAGATGCTGGGGGAAAAGGAAGGCTGCTAAAATGACCCAGACCAACAAGAGGCAGAGAGAGGAGAAAGTGGAACCGTGAGCAAAGCAGATAGGAAGAAGAGGAGAAACCTGGTCACTACCTACCCTATATCTGTTTCTCATTTTGCCAGTGCCTCCTTGCACCTACAGTCTACTGGAACACATTTACGACTATGTCCCTTCCCAGATTCACCATAACTAAACCTCTCTGAGGCTGAAGCACTCTGTAAGACCTCAGAATAAAATGAATGAGTGTTTCCCATTGCTATTTTGCTTTAAAAAACACCTACAATGCCTTCAGTCTTATGACAGTCATTCCTTCCTCAGCTGTCTCCTTTGAGTTCTTTTCTCACCCACTTCTGTTCCTCTTTCTGCTTCTTTTACATGATATTTTTGGTAGAGAAGCCATGAAAAGGAAAGGCAAAAACTACAGTGTTGTTCAACCATTGCCAAAAGCCGGAGTCACTTCACAGAGACAGTGATCTAAGATCTACTCTGTAATCCCAAACATGTGAAAACTGAAACAGGTCATTGTAGGGCTCAGATCACAAGATGCACTGCCAGAGGATGTTTGGGTTTTCTGTCCTGTTAGACAAAAAAATCTTTATTATGTTATTGCAGAAAGAAAAGGAAAAGGAAAAGGAAAAGGAAAAGGAAAAGGAAAAGGAAAAGGAAAAGGAAAAGGAAAAGGAAAAGGAAAAGGAAAAGGAAAAGGAAAAGGAAAAGGAAAAGGAAAAGGAAAAGGAAAAGGAAAAGGAATGTAATGTCTTGATAATCTAGTGTGCTGGTAAGCAAATTCATTTCACTGCTCAGGACCAATTGATGACAGTCTTAAGCTTTTTTTAACAGGAGTTCCTGCTGTAAATTGTATGCCTCAGTTTACTTTCTAAAGAATACAATTAAACCAACAAAAAGCTGGTTGTGACTCACACATAATGAAATGAGAACAGTATCATCATCATTAAGCAGCAAATAAAGCTATTGATTCTTTCCATTATGCTGTCAGGTTTAATTCAATTTCATTTTTTTCTCTTTTCAGCCCTTAATTACACAGTTCATGCTGAATCCTCATTTTAGCAAACAGAATGGAGTGATGCCTTACCTTCTTACCTTAGGCACAAGCCTACCAAGCCTCAGTGTATCTTTGTTGGACTTAATTAAAGACAAACTCACAGCTTCTGGTAAAGGCAGGTATTTCAGTCCTGAGACCGTCTGGGGACCTCAAGCACAATGTTGGTGCTGCTGAGCTGTGTCTGGCTCTTTCTGCCCATTGCCAGCTGGGTGCACCAGCAGAGCTTTCCATTTAGCTTGCAAAGGTAAGCCAGGCTGCTAACAAATACCCTACAGAGCTGGAGCCAAGGAAAGGGGGGCAGAAAAATGCTGCAGCACTCAAAATGTGAAAATAACAATCAGTACTACTGTGTGATCTCATCAAAGGGCCAGTGTGGAGCAAGGTATGAAGGAAAAAGAGGTGGGTGAGGGAGAGGGGGCATCTCCTCTGAGTCCTTTCTATCCATAGCAGGTACAGAGAGCATTGAAAGCAAGTTCATGGACACTGGGAGCCCTTCATTGTAGGATGTGCTGTGCCAGAGCTGTACTGTCAGCGTGGGTTGGGCTGCTAGTTGCTTACAATGGCAGGAACATATTGTACCATTTCTGGAGAGCAATCTGAATAGTGGGAAGAGAGGAGGAGTTTTTGTTGATTTTTTTTTAAACAAAAACCATACAGATCAGCTGAATAGCATATTCACTGAATATTGTTCAAGCAGCACTTTTCCCTGCTTGTGGCCAGTTTGCAATGCATGTATTCATGCTGATACCTTATTCTGTGAGCTATCCATAAATACTTTCTTAATATACATCAATGGCAAATTTGGCTCTTGTTGAGTAGCTGCGTTAGGAACAGTCTAGACTGATGCTTTTTTCCCACTTCTGACTTTCTGATTAATATGGACTATGACTTATAGACAGGTTCTGCTCTCTTGCCTCAGACCTTCCAAAGTGATCTCCCTCAGCTTCAGCTGTTGCAGCAACACAAACTTCCATGGAACCACTCATTGGTTTCACTTCTGCTGACTGCAAGTCAGGGTTCAGAGCCCACAGCAGACAGCAAATACTGATTATTTTAGAGGGGTCATGTCTTCTGAATGTTTCTCCTCTGCCCAGGTTCACAGGGATTTTCAACACAATTAAAAGAGTATGTATGTCCCCTTCACAGGAACTGGTGAACCATTTTTTTCTGCTCCTCCAGATGAGCATATCATAAAAGGAAGAGATTAGAATAAATCCTCTGGCATGAATTCAAGCAAACTATACCTGCTAGCATCTTAATTAAAGACAGAAGGTATCAGATCAAGTGAATTTGTGAAAATACCCACCGGGGAAAACAATGTCAAGAAAGCACCTAAGGTGATCATTTTATTATGAGGTCTCAGGCTCTGTGCTTCTCATGTTCTCTGCAACAGCTGCTTAGACCTTGGGAAAAAAATCTGCCTTCCCTCCTTCTACCCTACTTGTTTCTCACAAGAATTAGCCCACTAGAATATGAGGAAAGTTGATGTTGAACTACTGTTGTCAGTCAGGGGGTTTTTTAACAGAATACTTCAACTCTTGGGAAAGCTCTGATTGCTCCTTAGGTTTGTATTTTTGATGCCCTACACCACTTTATGTCAGGATTCACAGAACAGTGGAACTGTCTCCACCTGCAACAGATCTTAGAAAATTGACTGATCATTTGCAGCCATGAACAAACTTCAGAGAAAAATAAAGATTGATTGAGATTCCCTAAGTCTTCTGAGGATGCCACCTCTGAATCTTACCAAACTAAGTTTCAGCTTCATAATGATCTGAGAGTAGTTTTCCCTGAGAAGATGACTGTTTGTTATCAGTTGCAATTACCTTTGTTTTAAGCTTCAACAATAAGCTAAAAGAACATGGCATAAAGTGCCTCTAAAGTCCATTTCATATTCTACAGGTCTGTGTGGGTATTTTAGAGCCTGTTTCCATTTGCTAAACAGTTTTTTTATTCTGTCTACCTTGTGGAAAATGCAGAACAGAAAAGGAGTAGTGACTTGGGATCTGTCTTTTGAATGAAGGAAGTTTAAATCTATGTAGGCTTGACTTTCCTGCAGGCTAATAATAATGCAGAAGAGTTTCATGAAATTAATACGAGTGGGTCCATCACCTCAGTGATTTCTTGCAAAAGAACACAGATAAAATTAAGCTTCTATTCCTCTCCTATACGGCCAGGATATTTCTTAGCCTGTAGATATTTCTGTGAACATCTGTTAGAAAAAAACAAAACAGCTGTAACAGCAAAACCAAAAAGAAAATACTCTTCGATGTTTTAAACTGCTTTATAACTTTAAGGTCTCTCCGTTTGCTTGTTACACAGTCCCTTCTCTCCAATTTTCATCACCTCCTTCCTCTTGCATTTTTTCTGTTGCAGTGTGCTATTTACTGAATTAAGTAAAAGCAATTATTTGCAAACTTACAGATGCAGGTTTTAAAACCAGCAACACCAAATGATAATTTCCCTAAGCAGTTTTGTTTGCATCTTGTTTACTGCTCTTTGCAGCTGTTACCAATGCTCTTTCCCCATTATCTGCCTGGTAGCAGTTGTAATGGAGAAGGTGCTGCGAGAGAAGAGTGCCCCAAATTTCCTGCTTATGGTGAGGAGCCTTTTGCCATCATTGCTGCAGAGAGTGCTCAGCTGCTTCTAAAGGCAGACCCTCCAGGCAATAGCACTGAAAGCAGCAAATTGTTTGGGGTTTTTTTCCTCCCCATCTGATTCTCCAACTCCGTGAATCGTTAATATGGTTTAGAATGGAAATGAAAATGCCACAAAAGAGCATCTCATTGCAGGATGTCTGTAAAGATATATAAAAGGATCTTTTCATGGGTAATTATTCAAACTACTTCATATAACTGTCACCATTAAAAGGTCACTAACTTTTACCACACAGAGATTGCTAAAGATGCAGTGCTGGCACCATCTTCTAAAACTTGGGAAAGTACTCTAGTGTCACTCATGGTCATCTGTGATACTGTCTGGTTTTATCTTCCCTTAATGCAACTCAACTCAATTCAGCTTAGCTTTATTATGTTAGTAGAGAGGATCAAGGTGACCGCTCTTACTGACAGTGTACAACCTTATAACAAATAGCAGCTCTTTCCTTGAGGAACTTTCACTCACAAAATGATAGACAGACTATATCTCAGGCATGTCATCTTTTTACTGGTAATAATTGCAATTACAACCTACAATGTTCTTGCTGTATTTCATTTCAGATTTTAATTGCATACTATCATTCTCATTCCAAATTAAGATCCCAGTGCATATTTTAAACTGTCTGTAAATACACATTAAAAAGATGACATCCATTAGACAACCATGCAAGCAGTGTATATGTGGCATATTAAAGAAGCAGATATACTTGAAGAGCTTGCTCTCAGCTCAAATGCATGCATATACAAAATCTTCTGTGAAAAAAATAAGTCCTTTGGGTATATTGCAGATAATCCTCTTCCCTATACACTATAACATCTTTTCTGTCAAATAGGGTTGAAATTGGCTAAACGGATTCCAGTTTTATTAGATGAGGACTGACAGGCAGAAAGAAACTACTATACACCCATTTCTTTGGGAAATACAGCTAAAAATCCTTTATTCTCTAGGTAGACAATACAAGTGGTATTACTCCCAGAATTGTGATATGCAGATGAATTTTGAGGCTTCAAATCATGGCAGGCTATACAGATGCTGTGCATTAGAGGCAGCTCTTCTGCTGCCTGAGTGAGTCCTGAGCATCCCTGAGCCCTTTAAACATCTGCAGAGCCTAGGGAGGTTGCTTGTGAGCAAAATGAGTGCTAGCAAACTTTTAATGCCAGCCTTATAGAAATAGGTCACTGCCCCCATTGCGTTGCAAGTCAAGTGAACTCTGAGACTCAAAAAAGACAAAGAAAATGAATATTTGTGTCTGCACTGAAGGGGTGCAAAAGTTTTGGGAGTTCAGAGAAAGGTGCAAAAAAGCTGCATAAACCCCTCATCTTGCTCAGACTGAGAATTCAAGGGACATGAAAGAGTCAGCCTTAGTGAGATGGTAGCGAGGGCACAAGAGGACCTAGAAGTGGAAGATGAGCATAGCTTCCTTCTTTCATTGGTCAAGGAGAAATTTTCCATATTTCTCTAGCTAGCTTCTCTAACTAGCTTTACAAAGCAGCAACTTTGTGCTTCTACCGACCAGGAGAGGTTGTCTAGTATTAGCAAGACAGCCTGAGAAACCTGAAATTCTTTTGCCTTTGCTTGTCCTTGATGTTTCCAATAGCCAACGGTAAAGGAAAGAAAAAAAATTACAGACTTCACTTATTATGAGAAACCTGGAGGAAGGTGTTTGTTTCAACTGAAAATTACTCCTGCAAATGCATGGTATACTGCGGGGAAATTTTGTTTTCCAATCACATAAACTGGAGAGTAAAGTGCTATAAAGTGCTAGGTTTTTCATGACAAAATTGTCTGTACTGTATCATCCCTAGCATTTCACAGGAAACATGGTCAGTGAATATGTCCCTGGACGCTTCATGCCACTGGGAGCTGCCAATTCTGAGGGCCCTTAAATGACTGCACAATTATTGATCCAAACATAGAATTACAAGCAGCTTTTTGTATGTTACTCTAATGCTTGTTCATTATTCTAATGTTTCAGTGGAGATTGGGGGTTTTTTGGGTACTGTAGTCTGTGTTAGATAATGTAGAAATTAGTGCAGTGCTCATTGTTAGTGGTTTTTTCTTACTAGGAATGTTTGTTGAGTGAGCCTTTCTTCTGCACAGCAATAGGTGGCTGATTGGTGCTGATTTAATGATTTATAGCATCTTATTTCCTGATGAGACTGCAGCTCACGAGAAGTGCCAGGGACATGCCTTTTGACAAGCTGACATGGGTTGCATATTTCATGTACTGCTGGAGAGTGCAGGCAGGCTGCGTAGTATCAAGTCACATAAGATGTATATATCTACAATTTTCCTGTGTAACAAAAATCCTGTCATCTTTTGACATCAGAGACACGAGATAACAGTTCTGTGACCCTGCATAGTTCTTCAGTCTGGACAGATGAGACAAATCTAAATAATTGAGCAGACTTTCTCCATGTTAGAGCAGTGCCACAGCCAAAAAGCATAGAATGGTTTTGAACTGCCTGTACTCTCCTCCCACTTGCAGTGATCACTGCGTTTTCCAGTCACCATTAGTGAAAAGGCCAGCAAGATCCTGGGTTCATCCAAGACATCCATAGGTAAGATTTCCCCACTGGCCAGCAGCAACTTCCTGCTCTGCCTTTTCTGCTACAAATTTGGGAAGTTGCTGATTTTTCTTGGCTAGAAGGATAGTAGGGTAACTAAAAAGTATATCCATGTACATGTAGGTAGACATGCATTTAACTCGTACTGACATTTCCATCTAGCAACAGGACAACATCCAACATCCTTTCTCACTGTTCACTGCCTGTAGTCCATTGTTTCAGTGCAACCCTGAGCTCTGTCAGGCTTGAGAGGAAAGGAAAATTCCAGCATTTATACACCTGTATTGAGTGGAAAGTTCCTAGCTGCCTCCTATTGGAAATAGAGAGCTGGCAGTCATTAAGTCTATTGCGATTACCACTGCAGAAGATTCCTTTTTAGAACTTTGTCCTGTTTTCTTTTAATTGAATCTGCTGGTTGAACTTAGAAAAAGCAACAAAACAGCAGAACATTCAGCAACATGTTCATAACAACCTACTACCAGTGCTTTTTTATTGCTATCCCTATTTAAAATGACTGCAGTTTGTATTGACTTTACCTGAGATTCATAACATCATTTCCAACTTATTATTTCATTTTGGGGGCTTTTTTTTCTTTAAAGCTTTACTTGTTAATGTATTTTTCTACAATTACACCACAATCACTCCTAAGTGCACAGTTTACATTGAACAGAGCCATTAAGGGTTGCTGCTGGTAGTTGATTGTTACACACAGTTGTGCAGACAACTTTATATTTAGACCCAAACCAGCTTTACAGGGCAAAGATATATTTAGCTGCAGGAATTTCCAGCCACTATTTTTGTTGATTTCCGTAGTTAATCAGGCTGGACAGCCTACAGGGTAATCGTGAAGGTGGTGTTAGGCAGTCGTGTGCTCAGCAGAGATCTCAATGTCTGTGCTGGGCATATGGTGATGAGCTTCAGTGGCTGGCTCTGAATTGTGCTCTGTCTGATGTCAAGGCTTCATGGCACACTATAAGCTATCAACAACGCACATTTCTGAGCTCTTTGTTGTTTCCTTCTCTAAAATTTTCCCTAGGTGATGAAGTGATTCTCTCTTCACAAAACCTGATTTTGATCCTACCTCTTTGGTGAAATTCATTTGAGTTCTGTGCCAAATTTGTTTAAGGAGCTATAGCTCTTTAACATGTTTATGGCTCAGGGGGGTACACTATAATTTGAGGAAAACATTAGTATGTGTAATACTACCAGTGATGAATAATTAACATACAATTATAAAATCTTTCATCAAGATTTTAAGTGGGCAAGAATCATTTCATTTTTCCCCAGACCACATTTGAAATAAAGCAGATCAGTAGTAAAAGAGGATGTACACCCTCAAATAGTCCAGGGTAGGCATTGAAGATGACTGCCACACACAGATGAAACAACAAAGGGAATTTAATTAGACAGAAGGTATTAGCAGACATACAGCATCCACTGATGGGGCTTTGCACAATGTCTTTCACATGTCATTAAACTGATTTGGAATTTGTAAAGGAGACAGAAGACTTCACTGCTGCCCCTGTTGAATGCACTACTGCATCTTTTAATAGCCTCACATAAGCAAGAACTTATTTTAATGTCCTATTCAGAAGAAAGAACACCATCTGCAGAATTAGCAAGAAGTATCTGTGGCAAGTGGATGTTCCTTAGGAATCTCCCATTCACTACCTTTTCCAGCCCTTCTTCAGCTTTTAAAAACATGGGGAATCATAACACAGTGAGATGAGTTCTCAAAAGCTACTGCAGGTTGAAACTAGTGATGCCTTAAGTTTTTGCTTTCATATTTTTTAGATGCTGTACTGCCTCAGTGTATGCCTCTGAACTGCATATAAAGTGTTAGCAAATTCTCTTCTCTTTGTTAGATAGACAAAACAATCCTTTTCCAGCCTGAGAACCAAGGACACCATTGCAGCTTCAGGCCCAAAAAGTTTAAACAGTGAATTGAGGAGAGCAATCTGGGAGGATGGGATTTCATAAACTGAAGCTGTAATTGGACAATTAACCCCAATATATAAATGCACCAAAACTTATAAAAGTGTGAAAACTCCTGACCAGGCATCCATTTTAGGTCCATCTTGGATTCATCTTGGGTAGAGCCATGACCAAGCTCTTGTACCCAAGCTGTATCCTTTGAAAGGCTTTTAATAAATACCTACTTTATTCCTTTAACACTGTCTAGCTTCTGTTCCAGATGGTCTCTCTAGGCATCACTAGGAAGGGATCTGTTTCTGTTTGGGCACTGGAGGTTTGCTGAATCAGGAAAAGATTGGTAAGAGTGTATGAAGAGAAAACTTGAGCAGCTACAGTGGCCTTTGGAGCGCTGCAGCTCTGAGCACAAGGCTAGCAACACAAAAGCTGTGGAGATCAACCTGGTATCATTTCTGCCCCAGGACATCCAACTGCAGAACAGGCGGTCCTCAATAGATGGGACAGGGGATTAGCCTGTCCTATCAAGGGAAAGCCAAGCCACTTTGGCCTGATATTCAACAGTAATTACCAGCCCAAACTGCTGGTTAAGTAGCTACATGGAGCTGCTGGCTGAGACATGCAGTCATGCATGGAGACGTGCAGCTCAGTCACGAGAGCAGGAGAGCTCTGAACCTTCAGGACCACCCACTATTGCACTAAAGGCTGCTGCTTGCCTTACAGTCAGGAATTCCTGCTTTAATCCAAATGGAAGCTCCTTTACTTGAGTTATTGTCTCCAGTTTCTGGAGGGAACGATTGTAAGAAATTATCTGATCCATAAGTAACAAGAGGAAGAGGAAAAGGGGTGAGTCAGGCACCAGTTCCTCTCCCACTTGTCTCCTCTGGCATGGCTGGACATGCTGCCTTGTTGCAGGGGTGCCTGGAGGCACCTAGTCAGGGAGCCCTCAAGTAGGACTGTCTGCCTCCAAGGATGGGGGCAGCAGGGCAGCCACAAGCCCACCCACACAAACCTGCTTATGGCCCCTCTTCACTAACTGTGAATGCAGCAAGGCTTTTTAAGCCTTTAGTGATACCCACAATGAGGCAAAAAAGGTTCAACAGATGTCAATCCTGCTGTGATTGGTTTGGGAAAGTTTCATTCCCTGCCCACTCATGGCTGATTGGAAAGGCACCTTTTGAAGTGACTGATTTTGTTCCTGTTTAAAGTATCAGACCAGGCAGATTCAGTGCCACAATCAGCAAAATCAGCCCTCACTTCCCAAGGCTCTGAGGAGGGATCACCAGTGGGCAGGCAGATGGGTACTAATTCCTCCTGAGTGCTCTCTCTTCTTCATTTTGCATTGGCAATCACTTTAGAGGTCATCCATACCTTCATGCTGGCATGCACTTACTATGTTTAAACATTATGTTTATCTTTCTGCAAAAGTTTATTTTCACTTTTACATCTGTCTGTTTATAAAAAGAAAGGACAGTTTTATTCCATATTCCGTTTTCTCCAGTATGGTTCAAATTAAGGCTGATGACAATTTACCCCATGTTATAGGTGTGGAATGCCCTTTACTGATGCCTCCTAAGTAATAAATGTTTCTAGACAATAAATAATGGTTGAAATTGATCACATTTTCTTGGCAGCAGTGTAGCTTTTATTGACTTTGCTGTGGTTTCAAGTCCAAAACAGTGAAAGCTGAGTTCTGCCTTCACCCTAAAAAACCCTTTTCAAATGTGAGCATTTGTCCATTGGATGGTGACTCGCCCGTACGTGACCCAACCAAAAAGAATAGCTGGTAACAAGAATGCAGAGAACTGAAATGCTGAAGACTCTCTAAAGTCCATGCTTCTGAAAAGGCTGAATTCTTGGGCTTATGACTATAAAAAAGTCAATTCAGAATGGACTTGCTGTTCCAGTTTTGCTGACTGTTCATGGATTTTAGAACTAAAGATCACACTGTAAAACTTACACTTCGCAAATTTTTTGTGCATACCTAATAGAAAATGAACCTATTTTGAATTTTGCATAACTTCCTCCAGAGACACTTAAAAATCATATAAAATTATGCCACGTCTTTACTTAATTATTTTAGTTAAGGGCTATTTAAGAAACAAAATTGCTTCTTTAAATTTCACAAGTTACTGAAGTTATTAAGGTCAAAGGGACACTTTTGGGATTGACATTATAAATTGAAAATATGGCTTTGCATTTTACTTTTTTTTCAATCTGTCTGGTTTTTCCCCAGTGTTTTTACTTCTTTTAGTAAATTTTTGCTTTTTGTGTGTCATGCTAAAATGAACTCTTCTGTATAAAATACAAAAGCAAGACCCTAGTGCTTTATTATGTTAGGCAAACATTTGTCCCAAGTTTTATAGAAAATATTCTACAACTCAACATTGGCATGACTTCACCTCTGCAGTTTGCAGTTTTGGGCTCCACAATACAAGAATATTAAAATATTAGCACGTGTTCAAAGGAGGGCAACAAAGATGGTGAAAGGAGTAAAGGGCATGACTTAGGAGGAGTGGCTGAGGATACCGGGTTTGTTCAGGTTAGAGAGGGGAGACATGGGTGTGACCTCACTGCTGTCTATGCCTTTCTTGTGGCAGAGAAGTGAGGATCTCTTCTTTCTGGTGTCCTGTGATAGGACAAGAGGGTGACCTTACTAAGAGATGTTCTACCCAGTTCCAATAACCTGAAGTTACCTCCTCCTGTCTTCATTAATTACTGTGTCACAGCTTCCTTCCTGGTTCTCTAACATGGCTCAGAAAAGCCATGAGAGCATGAAATGAAAGAGCTGGAAAGCTGACAGCACTAAGAGCTGCTGGAGTTCTTTTCCCTATTAATTTCTCACTGACTTTGTGGCTGGAGGAGTCTAACTGAGGCAGAGTGGTAGTTGAGAAGATAGTTTACAGTGATTGATGGCTTTTTAGAGCTTGACTGACAACAGTGTGTTGAAAGGTGTTTGACATATTCTCATTTGATAGCAGTAATCATGTTGGTCAAGAGAAGATCCTAATATTTCTCATTGGCATTCAGCAGCCCCAAGAATTAAGGGTCCCTTTCAAATCTGGTAGTTCTGATTTCTGTCAGACACTGTCAAAGAATTCATTCCTTTGTGTGGTTTCCAGTCTGGCTTTGCCTGGAGAAAGCACTTTGAGCTCATTTTATCTCATCTGCAAAGGAAGATGACAGCTCTTTGCTATAGAAAATTTGTGTCTGATAACTATACTATCTCTTAATACAGTCTTTTCAGCCCAAGACTTCCAAATACTCTGCAGAGACAAGGCAGAACTCTCCCCATTGATCTGTCACAGGTTAAGTCTGTACTTTGTGAGGCTTTCGCGTAGAGTAAGACACAAGATGTAAGTAGTGGAGGACAAAGGCAGGGAAGGAGCTGTGTTTGTCTGATGAAATATCCAGAATTTATTGTACACTTCATTTTTATTTTTCAAAACATGTCTACATATTTGCAATCTGTTCTGTGTTTCGTGGCTGCCCAGTCCCCTCCAGTATAGAAACATAGAATGGTTATGTTGGAAAAGGCCTCTAAAATAATCAATTCCAACCATTAACCTACATGCCAAGTCCAAACCATGTCCCTGAGTGCCACATCTAGATGTATTATCAGAAATAGTCCTTCACCTGTGACAATGGCAACTAGATAGACTGCTCTTAACCTCCCAACTCATTTCCTATTTGTCAGATCAGAAGGATCTACTGAGTCCATGTAGCACAACATCACCTCACTCCTCAAAGCAGTGTCCTGCCCCTGCTATCTACAGCATGAGTTCACATAAGCTGCATCCAATCTATTTCTATGCTACATTGTCACCAGCTAAAATTGGTCTTGTTCCTCCATTTTCAAGCTGAAAAGGGAGAGGAACAGATAAGCCCCAGTTTAATTTGTTCTGGCAATTATTGGAAATCTCCCACAGAGACAGGAGCCCTTGCCTGTCGGTGCGGAATGACATACAGCCTTACGGGCCCAGACAAAAGGAGACCCTGCTTTTCTGCAAGTCTATTCAGGCATGTATAGACATATTGGCTGAGGTACCAGCCCATTCGCATCTTAATGGGCAAAAGAGAGAGACGAAAAAAGAAAAAGAAATAAAAACTGTGAAGCGAGGACTGACATTGTGGCATTGTAGGCTTGAAAACAAACTGTGCACTAGGGAAGAGAGTGGGAAAAAACTCTTGACTGGCTGGTCCAGCAGATAACTACATTGCTGCTGTCTGTGTTTCAGAAGTATCAGAATAATTCTGTTATTACAGATAAAGGTTACACTAAGACTGATTTAGAAATGCAAACTGAAGATAAGTGTGTTTTGGAGCTGGGGTAGAAGCTAAGCTTTTTTTCTTTTCTCTTTCTCTCTCTCTCTCTTCCTTTCCCTCTATTTCTGAAAATCAGAAACATTATTAATTCAACCCAAATGAAAGTGTTATGATAAAACACCTCTAAGAAGCATTTTTAAATGTAATTTCCTGCACAATGAGTGTGTAAGTTTATTAAAAAAACCAAAGTGCTAGTCAAAAGGTGAAAGAAATATATTCCATGATTACAGAGGAAGAAAGAGGTTATTTAAGAAATAGCTGAAATGGCAGTTCTTTTTAAATTGTCATGTGAATGCTTTTAAAATGTAATGACAATGGCAGCTATTCTTTAAGGCTTTTTCCTTATGCTCTGCTTCTGAGCCAAGGGGGAAAGTGTTTGTGGAGAAAATCTCTTTAAATTCCAGGTAGATTTTTTATCCCATGCCTCCAGATTAATTTTCTCAATTTATCCCTTTAACAATGCTCAATAATAATAATTCTTGTGGCCACCTAACTTTTCTACACTGAAAACAGCTGACAGGAAGAAATGTCATCCCAGATCCCAAATGTCTTTGGCATCCCAGAAATTATTTCTTATTGCATTAATAACATATTGCAGAAGAAGACCAGTAATGTAAACTTAGAAAACAGCAGACCCCCCACTTGTTTTTAAAGAAACTGTCGAGACCTATCCAAAGCTCACTGCACTAATTGAAAATGCTTTTGCTAGCTTTGCTGAACTTAGAGCTGATGCATTGTTTATAGGGATTATAACCTTTTCTGTTGTTATCTGCAACAAAAAAATTAATAATGTATAAAGGTAGCAAAGATTTTTGTTAATGGTAATTTCTGTGGAGGATGATTAGAGAATAATTTTTATGACTGACCAATGCTCTAGTTAGACAAGTTGAAAAAACAAACTTTAAAAGCAAAATCTGTGCCACCAGATAGTTAGAAAGTGAATATGTAATTCCTGGGAAATTAGTTCTTACTGCAATTAGTGGCTATTGTGTTTGAGCATTAATAGCTTGGGGAAAGCATAATAAAGTTGCTCCTAACTGTTGGTAATGACACATTTTTCAGGGATTATTACTTAATTAACAATAATTTGAAAGGGTGGTTCTGAGTTGAAGCATTCATTTATATGGCATATCTAAACAATACCAGATCAAAACATGTCACCTGCTAAGATTTCTCTTGGTCCTTTGGTTTCACTTTGTGAGTGCCTTCTTGCCTATATAAAATACTGTATTTTCATCTGAGCTACTTCTTCTGTGGGTCCATGTAATAGGAATTTGTCCTCCCTTGGAAGTTTGCACATTGTTTTCTTATCATACAGTGTCTTCTGGGTCTGTGCAGATGATGATTTTAATTACAAATGCTAACATGATCAGGGAAGTACCTCTCACGCCCACTCTTTCCACGCCCTCCACACCAGAATGGGGCAACTGTTTCCCCAGCACATGCATTATTCATTCTCAGCCACCTCAATATGAAACGTTTGCCATTGTTTCCACTGTCCACTCATGTAGCTTATGTTTTCCCGGCACCCTTTCCAGTGAATGGTGTCTGTATACCTCACCTCCTGGATTACTGGTCCCATTCACACACTGGTGCATCAGTTGAGAAAGAAGCTAGATCGTCAGACAAAGAGTGTCTGATTGGTTTGTGATGATGTCTTTTCTTTTTCCTGAAAGTTGCTGCATGCTGTGGTACAAACCAGACTTGTTCTTTGGAGTGGGTTATGTTAAAAGGGCAGAGCTGCTGAGGCAACCTGTTGCACGCAGTGCCTGGAAGAGCACAAGAAAAATGCAGTGTGTAAAGTGAGGGGCAGTAGCAAATGACAGAACAGACAAATGCAAACATAGTGGAAGGTATGTTGGAATATTACTATTTATTTTTCTCAGTGGCATAAAGTACAATTTCTCCATTGCTTCCTGTTGTATGCAATGGATTGCTCAAAACCAGGGAAGATTTGAAAAGCATTGTATTTTTGTGCTGACAAGAAACAATATTCTGTGTTCTCTAATATGTGGACAAGCTGTTTGAGACAGTGCTTCAGAAATATTTGATAGATGTCTGTTGCGCTCATTGGTATCCATGTAGGAGGCTTGGAATAATTCCATTGTTTGCTCCTCATAGTCTGTTCAAGGAGACTGGAGGTTTAGACCTGGGCATTACTGGAAAGTGACAGTGACATGGACAAATTATTCTTACGCTAGTTGTAAAACGTTTCTAATTGAAAAGATGATTTGTAAAATAGGCATTAGGCACATACATTTCTATTTATGCTTTCAGAAAATTCCTGTTCAAACAGCTAATCTGCGTGTCTTGACTGTCTACTTGGAAGCTTATATTTGGAAGTAGATTAGACTGGCACTTATGCAGAGCCCAGACTTATAAAGTGGATCAAGATTGATTACAGTGACACAGAATTTCATTTTTATTTCAGTAGAATTTTAAAATTTCCTAGTTCACACAACATCAAAGGTGTCCTTCTAAATAAAAATCCATGCAGTGCTCTATCTGAGGGCATATTTTATTATGTACAATATAATCAGATTGATATAGTATTGCATCAGAAATAACACAAGCTGTTTTGAAATGGGCCTTGTGGGAAAACAAAATGAGAGATATATAACAATGTATGTGTTTCTTTGAAGAGAAAGAAGAGTTAGAGTGAATGAAGCTCATGCTAATTAATAACGTTGGACAGTCGCTGTGTTTTTTCTTGAAATACCGAATGAATATTAAACCAGAAATCAAAAGTTTTATTGGCCTTGACATATTTTTTCCCAAGTAACATTGTTCACATTTTTCTTGTTGATTCAGTTTTTCTTCATAGCAAAATGACCAGAACTACTGCTACAGAGTCCACTCTCTGAAATTAATGTTGTGTGGGGATTATCATTAAACTCCTGCATTTAAAAAAAAAAAAAAAGGCTGCAAAGATGGGTTAATGCCTGCTAAAATCCTCTGCAAGCAAAGCAGTCTGGTCCCCATGCATGGAGAAATCCTCACTTTCCTCTTCCTGCCTCTGGCACTGCATGAGAAGCAGTGATTATTCTGCTGCTCCACTGAGGCCATCCCTCCAGCTTCCCAGCCGCTACACTCCTCACGCAGTGGGGTGGCACTCTAGCAGGGGGTGTCTGAGACCTCTCTAGACCAGAGCAAGAAGAGATTCTGCAGGCCATGGGGCAGAGACTTTCCTCTGCCTGGTTTTTGGTGTACAAACTCTGCAGAGCTTCCATCCAGGACAGGCACTATGGAGTCTTTCATCTCCATTTCAGGATGGCTGGAGAGGGTGCAAGCCAGGCAGCCACTGGTTGCCCAGAGCCATCTATAGGGGCTTCTCAAGGCTGGGATCCCAGGTATGGTCTCTGCCAGCTGGAGCAGGTGGGAAGTGCAGGCAGGCAGAGTGGGTATAGTGGACAAACCACAGCTCAGCAAATAATGCAGGAAGGACTTTGCTTCAGCCTTTGCTGGTGGTGCTTCAGGCTGCCTGTGTGCAGAACTGGGGCAGCCCAGTCCCCCACTTCTCTGTGTCACTCCAGCAGACTGCAATGTTCTCTCTATATCAGTTTTGCAAGGTACCACTTCTCTATTTAAATCCTCTAAAAATGCAGCTGTTTGCTGAGGCTTCCCAAGTCAATCACATTCACTGGTTTATTACTCTACCTTCAATATTTGACTAGAAATTATCAGCATCTGACTTAATAAAATCTGATCATTTCTTCAGTGCATCACAAACTGTGGATTTAAAGGTGTTTTATATCCCCCTGCCTTAGAGCTGGCCAAGCACTTAGGGACGTGAGTTGCATGCATCTTGAGTTTGCCCTTCCTGGTATTATCAAGTGATGCATTTTCATAAGCATGATATATCTTCTAGGTAAAATGGACACTGTGCTTTCCATATGTGTCATATTATATTGCATTATGTTATATCACTTTATACTATATTATATAACATTATATTATACTATTTAATTTTACTTGAGTGAAATATTTAGAAACCCAGTCCTCTTATATTATGCAATTGGAGATCATTCTGGCACTAAAAAGTAGAAAATTTCATTTAGGCTGCATTTTGCTTATTACCATGTGATTGGCAAGAAGAATATTTCTTGAAGGAAAGATATTCTAGGGGCTGGAGAAGAGGTGATAGATTTTTGACAGGTAATACTATGAATTTATATTGCACATCCATCCTCAGGAATGTCACAGTAGTATAAATAGTATCTGAATAAAAGTTTAGTTTCTTCAGACATATTTTGTGCTAGCCATTATTCATTGTTGATAATGAGACAATTAATAGGCTAATGATATAATACAGGCATTTAATCCTGCTATTTCAATGCCAAACCTACAGGTGTACCTACAAAGTATATAGGTAGGTGTTGTAATTCTTTTATGTCTTTTTAAAGCCTCTGCAGAACTGTAGGTCATATCTTCATGGCTCTGCTCACCTGAATATTCTTACTGAAGTATCCTGGGAGGTGCAAATGAGCCAAGCAAGTGAGATTTACTCTGAGCAAAGTCTTTAGAAATCTAGAGACTTGGACAGAAGCTTTTTTGGGGAAAAAAAAAAAAATGGTTGGGGAGGGAATTTTGGTTCTTATGCATAATGAAACCCTTCACATGGAAACATGGCAAGTCCAAGATCAAATGCAGTGATGTAGAGAGCATCGCTGTAAGACATAGGCCAAAAGACAATCAATGCCAGCTTTAGGTGGGTTTAGATAAACAGAAAAGTGAGTTTAGAAGAGATGACAAAGAACACTTGTACTATTACAGAAAGTGTCCATCAGTTTTTAAAAGGCAGAGATACCTAGGATCTCTTTTATATGTGAACTGCCTAACGCAAAGAAGCATTTCTCGCTGTGCCCCGTGATGCTGTACAGCAAGCTAGGATGGAGTCACTGGCATTCAAACTTTGTTTTATTGAAAATACATTGTACTTAATAGGAGGGGTCAGTTAATTATTTTTGCTTGGATATATGGACTGTGAACCTATTCTCAGAGGTGGGAATCAATGAGAAAAATGAGTAGATAGTCCTTATCTTCTCCATATGAGGATTTAAAAGGCAATGGGAAATAATGGTCTTTTTCAAAGCTGCAGGGAGTTTGGCCTAGTTAGCACTTTTGTATGCTAACTTAGACTTTAATAAAGTATCAATTAGCACATGCAGAATCAGAGTGTGAATCAGAATCCCTTCTGAATCAATAGAATATTGTTTGATGGTCATTTTATGAAGTAAGGCAGCACTTCAGTGTGGTTAGGGAGATTACAGAACAGCTTGCAACACAAAAGTCCTTATACTGGGATCAAGGTTACCACTCCTGCTTGACAGGATAGTCTAAAAGAAACATCGTTTAAGCATAAAAAGCTCTGGATCTGATTTACCTGTCATGAAATTACTGCTGTTACAGAAGTGGGGATCCTTCAGGGCAAACAAAGACAGATGGAGTGAATGCTTTATTCCCCATTAGCCCCACAGTATGGCAATCCCAGACAAACATCTTCTGATCATCTCTTTCCTGGAAAGACCCATTTCTTATGATGATCAAGAACAGTATGAGGGATTTTTTTTTTCATCTTTTTTCCTAATTATCATGAGAAACACTGATTATTCCAGGATTCATTTGGTGTGTTCACATAAGCCTAATGATATTATCCGTGCCTGATAAGGTTTCTCTCTACCACACAGTACAACCAGCTGGTTTATTTGAGTACTTATGCAGTAAACGCAATTGGAACATGTGGGTTCAACCTAAGAGAGGAGGAGACAAAGACGTGGAAAGATCCAAAGAAGTGACAGAGTAGACTAGACATAATGAGTCCTCAGACCTTTTATTTTGCATTATAAGACGTGATTTTTATTTGCATTTCAGGGTTATAGAAACGTAGGACTTTTCTAAATTACTTCTGTCTTTTGTTTCTGATGCAAGATCAAAGATCACCTGAACAACTTCCAAGATTACTCTCAAGCCTTTTCTTGAAAGCTAAAAAAATGAGATTTCACAGTTTCTATCAGTCACCTGTTCCAATTTCCACTCACCTTATAGGTTTGGTTTCCTTGTAACCTAAATTCCTCTTGCTTCAAAGTAGGCTTATTTCACCTTCACCTGTCCTGGAAACTAAGATGTAGATAAGCTCTCTTCTTATTATACCTGTTAGGAAGCATTACACTTTTGTAAAAATGTGTTTTTATGCCCTCATCCAGATCTTGTTTTTCCAGACTTAGAAAATACAAATTTTTAACCTTTTCACCAGTCCTGTTTTTCCAGACCTCTGCTAAAACTTTTTGCTGTTTTTCTGGCAGCAGTTTGGGAGTCTGGCCATGTCTCCTTTTCAGCTGTGAGGTGCTGCCTTTTTATGCTGAGGTTGCCGGTAAAAATGCTCCACAGATGCAACACAAGCAGCTTGCCCAGTATCCTGTGGACACAGTGTGGCATTTTCCTCCTTTGGAACAATCCATGCAATGGTGTTGGCTCCTATTCATTTTGTGGTCATCTCTTTTCCTACAATGCTGACTCATAGGCTGTTACTCACTACTCTATGCCTGGGCATTTGATTTTGCTGCTTCCAAGGCTTGTGTTTTTCACTTGTCCTTATTGAATTTTCTGGTATTGATTTCCAAACATTTCTCCAGTTTACCAACATCATTTTTAATTCCACCCCCGTCTTCCCAAATGTTTACAAAATCTCCCAGCCTGATGTCCTTCCCACATTTTGTAACTGTTAGCATAACCATTCAGTGTTCTGGTCATGAAGAAAAATCCTGTAGGACCACTCGATGTTGACTCCCAGTTTAACACTGAGCTGCTGACAGTGGTTCTTCAGGTTGTTTTTCAGTCTGTCACTGTCATTTCACTGGGATCTTATTGCCCTATGCTGCCTTTGACAATGAGTTCTGGAGTTGTGTGAAACATTTTACAAAGGTCAAGATGTAGTGCATTTCTCTCATTTCACATAGACGAGGCCAGTTATCTTAACCAGAGAGGAAAATCAGGCTGGTTTTACTGTCAACATGTTCTTCAAAAATACATGTTTGCTATTCCCTAGCACCTTATTATCCCCTAGATTCTGAAAATTTGGTTGTTGGTTCCAGCAACTTTCCACATATTGAAGCTATAATGAAGGCTCTTTAATTCACTGGTTCCTCTTCCCCACTGCTCCCTTCCTCTTAAATATAGGTATAATAGTTTTTCTCTGCCAGTCTTCTAGGAACTCACTTATCTTCTGTAATCACATGAAGGTATTCACTAATTTTGTCTATTGCTTTAGCTGGTTTCTGAAGTACCTGAGGGAAAATTCAGTGTGGACTGATTAATTTTGCAAGAGATTTCAAAAATGTAGGTTATATGACTTGAGAGAAGACAGAACATAATATATAATATCCTATCAATTTTCACTGGGCACTGTACCTGGCTTTTGGCTAAGATGAAGTCGATGAAGTAAAAATGGATCTATCTATTTCTTCATGCTTCCTCCAAATTTAAAAGAGAAGCTGAAAAGTTTCAGAAAAAGACTGAAAATATGGGAGAAACTGAAGGTAGTATTTATACTGCTACATTTTTTAAAGAGAAGAAACGATTCTTCAGTCAAAAGGAAGAAATCAAAACTCATGCTTCAGTGCATAAACTGATTACAAGGGTCAGCAAGGAATTGTTCTCACCATTTCCATCATCTCACAGCAGTACAGTCTTATTTTTTATGGTTAACTAAAGATTATGTATCAAGCAGTATCATATTATTGACCTCAACATTGAACACTGGTGCTTATTCCCATTGTTCTTTATTTTCCACTTCTTCTTCCCCTCTCTGAAACTTCAAATACAAAATATTTAATTAATCAGACTTCTCCAACAAGGACAAAGAAACAAATTACATCAAGGCTAGAGTTTTCAGTTTTAACTTGAAGCAAAATTTCCTTGTGTAACCATCTTTCAGGCAAATTATTTAAGTATGCATGCATGTCTTTCACATCTCATACATTTTTCCAGCAATTTGTAGTTCGATATCTAAGAAAAATACCATTCTCCTTTTCTTATACACTCTCTCATTAAGATTTCACTTGTGTCAGACTAGAAGACCACTCCATTTCTACTTGGGATGTACCATCTTTCCAGCTTCCTGGTGTAATCCTCTTTGCTGCTATTAGTCACAGCTAATATCACAGCTGATGTCAAGTTTCTTTTGTCAGAATTTGTTTCATTTCTGAAGTATCTCTTCCAAAGCATGTGAAGAGGGAGCTTAACTATGTGGAAGTACCAGCTACTGGCAATTTCCAAAGGCAAAAATCTCAACACTAGAGCAGAGATCTAGTTTGACAAGCCCATCCTGTTATCTCAAAAGATTGCAGTACAGAACTTGCTCATAAAAATGCAGATCTGTAAGTAAGAAAGAATACATTTAGAAGGTATGTAAGAAGAATCTTTTTGCTGAAGTACACATAGAGATCAAAGAAAGGATCTTCAAATTATTTGAGGGGTCACATGAAGTGGGTACCAACAGTGGGAGAAATGGGCCTTGATGGCCCTGCAGTTGCTGCTTGTAGGTTATTCCGTGTTCATGTGCTGTGTTCAGGGTCATTAGTTCTTTGTACACCACTAATGTCTCCCTGCCTAAAGAGGAGGTGTGCCTTACTATTAAAGAGGCACCAAATGACATTTTAGTGACCACCAGTAACAGTGAATGGATGCCATACCTTACTTTCAGATCCATACTTTGCACTGATGTGCTCTACTGGATCGCTGAAAAGGCTTTAAAGCAGTGGGGAGGCCCCTAGAATTTATATGCAAATAAAATTTTTCTCTAAGACTTTTAACAAACAAGTGAAGAGGAATAGAGCTACAAAGCCTGGTTTATTATGGTTATGTCTTTCCCTCGTATCTCTTCCTTCATATACCATAATTTCAGCTCCTTACCTTGTCATAACAGCTAAAATACCTCAGTTGCTATTCCAGAACTGCATGCAAGATGATCCCTTAGTCAAAGAGATTGTGTAACTGCCCTTACTTTCCTCAGTGGGGAAGGTAATCTGTTTCCCCCTTCTCTAATAAACCTGCTAATACCCAGGGAGCAGATAGAAATGCTGGGCAAAGAGTTGAACTCAATGATCTTAGGGTCTTTTCCAACATTAATGATTCTATGATTTTGTGAAACACAGTAATCCCTGGGATCTCTGTCCTTCACAATGCTAATAGAATATCAGTGCAATTATATCACTGCATAAACTCATTTCTTTGGGAAATCAGACTCAAAACAGCTGCAGAAGACTCTCGCCTCTGAAGGACAGCAACCAGATGGCTCACAGCAGATAATGGAAGGATGAGAATTTTGGCCAAGAATACCTCAGCTCTTACAAAAGCTGCTATTACATCACCATTACAAACTGAATACTAAGACAGATGGAGCATAGGGTTTTGAAGTCTACTCTGAACGATTCACCTGTAACAAAATGACAAGCTAAGAGTTTGCCAGAAAGATAATAAATGCTAGTTCTTCTTAGCCATTAAGCAATCCAGACAGAGGAACTGCTTCATCTAGGATACTCATCTTAAGAAATGGGAGGCACTGGGAAAGCTGGAAACATGTCCCAACAGTGGATTAAGAAGAAGATGGAAAATATATAATACATACTTCTTTGTGAGGGATAGGTGTTGTTAGAGCATGTCACAGCTATAGAGGACAATTAGATAATACATTAAATACACTTTCCAGTAACAGTTGAGTTTGAAGACCAAAACCTAGAAGCTGGCATGCAAAGTATGTGAGGTTGTTTTTCAGGCTTTATGAACCTTTTGCTTGCTGTCTTAGAACTGGGATAAATGAGGTCAGCACATATTTATCACTTTATATTCTTTCAGCTTGAAAGTGTCCTGTGAAGGCTAAGCACTCATACTCTGTATTTCTAGAAACACTTTGAAGCTAGATGATAAAAACAAGGTAGACTCTAGTTTTTCAGACAGAAAAGGAGGCTGTAAGACTTGTATTTCTTTTGCTGGTTTGGTTTCATATACTGCACCTAGAAGATGACTTGAAAATGTTCATCCTCTTGGTTAGTAGTGTATGTCCTCATGCTCAGACAAGGCAATCAATGAGATCAGGGAAGGTGCTGGTGCCAGTGTTGTACTACTGAACAATGTCAGAGTCAAGAAACATGAATTAGTTCACCTTTAGAGCACCTTAAGCTACTTTTCTAAAGCTTTTTCTTAAAGAATATCCTTTCCCTATGAAAAGACAAAATAAAATAAGAAAGAAAAACAAAAAACAACAACAAAAACCACAAACAGACAAACAAACAACAGAAAAGCCCACTACCCACTAAGTGCCAGTGGTGCACGCAGTAATTATGAGATGGCAAAATATTGATTTCTGGTTAGAAAAAGAAAACCCATTAACTTCTTCATCTTCAACAGCTGCTTTTGGAAATGGGTTGGGTTTGGGTCCATTTCTCATATGACAAAATGCTTTATGAAATGCCAAATTGACAAGGAACACAGTCACAGTGAAACTAGGAAGTTGTCTTTACCAGCAGCAGCACATAGGCCCTTGCCAATCATTGGTTTTGATCTTCCTGCATGGGAAGAAATACTACTTCTACCTGGTGCAGGCAGACAGCTGCTTCTCATATCTGCCACCAGATAGGAGATAACAAACACCTTTTCTGTCTTTGGCATTTGGGGTTACCAGAGAGCCTCATCAACTATCCAGCAGCTGTGGAATAAGAAAGAGACCATTTTTCACCGCTACATGTCACACGAAATATGACATATTGTGGGGACTAGCACACAAAAATGCAATGTTTTGTAGCTAAAGAACATGATCTGCTACCGTAGCCACCATACAGCACACACAGGGACACCTCAAGTTCAAAATGCATTCCAGGTGTGCAACAGGAACAGGTTTTATCCCATAGCAGGGGAATGGCTGATACCTGAATTGCTCAGGAGCCTTGAGACAAGTCTGAGCAAAGGCTCCTGGTACAGCTGCAAAGAAAGGTCACACTTCGAGGAGAGGAAGGGCTTTATGTTTCTTTAAAAAATCATCATATATGCTACTTTATATGAACATCAATTCACAATTTAGAGTTATTTGTACAGGGTTTTTGACAGCATGGCAGAAGTAGTCAGGATGTGAGAATTAAAAGGAAGTTTTGCTTAATAATGAAAGCATAATTAGTATGATTTTCATAGGTTTTGTGCATCTTTGCACATCCTTGATGAAAGAGGGGTTGTTTTATCTGAAATTTATTTGAATTTTGCAGTGTATTTGCAATGCTACACTTAGTTCCTGTTGAAGTTGACTTCAGCAGAGTTAGTTAGACATGCATGGAGCCTGTACTCCTGTAGTGCACTTCACAGTAGTACTTACAGTAGTACTTACAGTGCCTCACACTGAGTAAAAGCTGGGAATCAGATCTTCCCCAATGCAAGTTACCAGCATAATTCTATTTGGAAATGTTTACTTTGTGATTGTGTGTGTCTTTCATTCTTTTTGATCTTTTTATGCATTTATAACCATAGGGCTGGGATTTATACGGTGGGACTCCATCGTTCTGTGGGATTTTTCACTATGCAGACACTCCAAAGCTTTGAAGGACTTCAGATCTTGAGGAAAATTAGTTCACTGATGTGTCTCAGGAGAGATTGTTGACTAGTCTGTAAATGTGATTTTATGACAATGGATTGTATTTGGAGTTAATGTTTATGCACCATATGGTACATTGTCAAGTTTCATTGTTTTTATGAAGATCTTAATAAAGTGAAGTAAAAATAAAAATACATGTTTAGGCCCAGTCTGTTTTCAAGAAAAGTAATGAGCAGTTCTAGATTTTTCCTTTTAACTTAAACTTGACCAGAAAGTATAACAAGAGTTAATAGTAACAGTAGGACTGTCCCGGGCCAGAGATTAAGTATAGGAAGTTCTGGAAGTAGTACAGAAATATCTAGGACTATAATTATGCAGCCTGTTTAGAGATAACTAACTTAGGTACTGCAAGCATTAGGATTTCTAAAATAGAATCAAAGAATCATAGAATGGATCCAGTCAGAAGGGACCACAGTCGGTTATCTGGTCCAAATTTCCTGCTCCAGCAGAGACATCCTAGAGCACATGGCACAAGATTGTGACCAGACATTTCTTGCATATCACCAGTGAGGGAGACTCCAAAACTTCTCTGGGAAATCTGTTCCAGTGCTCAGTCATCTGCACAGTAAAGAAGTTCGTCATGTTCAGGTGGAACTTTCTGTGCATCAGTTTCTGCCCATTGCCTGTTGCACAGCAACACTGAGCAGAACCTGGACCCATTCTCTTGACGTCCTCCCTTCAGATACTTACAGACACTGATGAGGTCCCCTCTCAGTCCTTCTTGAGACTGAGCAGGCCCAGCTCCCTCAGCCTTTCTTTGTAAGCGAGATGCTCCAGTCCCTTGATCATTTTATTCCCTCTGCCGGACCTGCTCCAGGAGCTCCATGTCTCTCTTGTACTGAGGAGCCCAGAACTGGAAACAGCACTCCAAGATATAATCTCACTAGGGCTGAAAAGGAGGCAAGTATGGCATTAATTTCTTCAGAAATTTTAGTTCCTGGATCAGCAGAGCCTCCATCCCTGGCGTGTGGTTTTAACACTCATTGTAGTGGTATGTCTGGTGCAGAATACAGCCTACAGCTGCTCACCGAATGGTGCTCCTGTGGGCTTATTGCAAAGGTGTCTTATGTCAAAGCAGCAAGTAGATGAGGGTACAGGAGCCCCTAAGAACTAATCTGTGAAAACATAAAAAATAATCCATCTCATGGTAGGTAAAAAACTGCACAGCACTCTCACCTCCACCTTGGTTTAAAATGTCAAAATTGAGAAATTCAAGGAACAAAGTAAATACCTCATTGGAAGAATTCTTTTCAGTCAAATTTAATTTCTTCTTACAGTGATCATTACCAATATTTTTAATTTCTTTTGCAAAATACTGTGGGGAAAATCTTTAAATGTGTCATTAAACATAGAAATCATTTTCCTTTGCATATTCCTAGTGCAGTGTATGTGCTGCTAAGAAACATGACATATTTGAAATATTTACTTAAGAAGTGTCACATGTATTTGTGTATCCATGTGCAGAGAAAATGGAAAGGGCAGTTTAAAACTGGTTGCCTCTCTTCCCCACTTTCTCAGTGTAACACATCCCCTCCAAATGAATTGTCTCTGCTCAAGCAATGTGCCTGCATGGGTTCCACTAGGGTCTGTTGCTTTCTACAAGAGTGCTGAGTCCACACAGCAAAATCCATTGCAAGGACCAGGCATAAAAGATACAAGCATGAAATTAATTTTATGAATGCAAATAGTCCACTGACTTTCTGGGAGACCACTTGCTCATTGTGATGAGTACAGTAAGCTTGTCTGTAAAGCTTTTCAAGTCTGAGCTTTTTGACTATAAAATCCTTGGCATTCATGTAAATATGTATTGAGCACAATACATTTCAATCCCAGTGGAACTCTCTGGGTGCCCATACGGTCATCCAAACTATTAATGTTTTTATCCTGTTGTTGGAAGTGTTGTTCTCTTCAGAATTAACAAGATAAATAGGTCACTTGCAAGAAATGCCAGAAGTTGGTTCTGGCCATTATATCATTTTCCTTTTCATCTTTGCCCAGAATTAGCTATTCAATTAAGAATAACTTAATGACAGAACAAATATGTGCTGGGCAAGGGGGAAGGAGGGGGGAGAAATGTCTGTAGAATTGCAGCATGAAGAGTAGTTCACACTTGGAATATGCCTACTTTAATTTGCAATATGGGCTAAAAGAGAAACTAATAATTTCATTGGCGAACTCTTTTTTGTGTAGAACAGTTAGGTAGCTTCTTTGTACTATGTATAGACCACAAGTGGCACAAAAATCAATCAGATCTTCATGGGTCTTTATGAAGCCAAAAGTCATATTTGCAACTTCTGACAAGAAAAGGGATTTTCAGCAATGTTTGCAAGGCAAGAACAGGGAGAATAACCTAAACAACTGTGCTGATAATCAAATATTCGTCACAAAAGCAGGGGCAAGAAAGACATTTACTTTGGGTCAGGGATATAAACTACAGATACACCTAAATGTTTTACAATGAAGTAGACAACTGTGAGAAACACAATGAAACATTTTAGTTATTCCTGAAATATAAAGTACCCTCTGCAGAAATCTCACAGATTTTGGTCATGTAGCTTTCCCAGGCTCAATAATTTTTGTGTCTCAGCAAGGAAAACAAGATTTCCCTCTCTTTACTGCCTTCAATTCTTTGCACATCCCCATGCTGAGTCATGAAATGTGTTTCTGTAATATATTTCATATAGCAAGCTGAGGCTCATCAATTCCATCTTTTAAGATTTCCTTAAGAATACATCCTGAAGGGCTCCAAGAAATAATTTGCATTAAGGGAACACTGAAAGTTCTGCCTCACTCAGTAATGCCAAGTAACCCTTCCTGTATGACGGGCTCCCCTGATTGCCTGCAAGGAACAGACTCTGCCTTCAAGCCTGAGCCATCCATCTGTGGTAAAACCCACTGTGGATCATCTGAGTCTAGAGATCTCACCAAGCTAATACACCCCAAGCATCTGGCTGTTATCATAACCAAGTGTTGTGTCTACAGCTTATGTGACCCTGTACTCATCCATCACACTCATCTGAAGAAGAAGCGATCTGCATGGGTCCTCTGAGAGGCTCAGTCATTCATGGCCTTTACTGTAGCTCAGCCATCACTTGTGCTACCACACCGTTCAAACCCTACATGTATGTGAGTGCCTTTTTACACTGCTGAGAAACGTGTTCTTTGGCCTGCAGGCCTTGCAGATGCAGAAGCCAAGAGTACACACCTGGGGTTGGTGATGCTGTGGGGAAAGAGACCCAGACAGATTAGCAGCACCTCAGCCCACAAATTAATGGAAGTCTTTTTCATCCCTTTAACACCAGCTGAGAACCTGAGTCAGAAAAAACATGTCATTCTCCTTCAGCCTCAGAGAGGAACCATTGTGGACTAAACATTGTTATTAATGGTATCAATTTGCTCTTAGGCAAGGAGCAAAATGCAATGAGTTTGAGCCTGCTTGCTCATAGTTTTGGAAAGGCATGAGAAACCAGAAACTCTGCTATTAACAAAGTAAAAAAAAACCCAGTCTGTTCCACTTCAATACTACTCTTTCTACCATTTATACAAAAATATATGACCATGTCACCATGGGATGGCATTAAATGGGGAAATTACCAGTACTCAAGGAAGAAACATCCTTTTATGAGACTTTACATTACTTAATGGCAAGTCTCCTGACAGTTGCCATACCCCAGAATAAGATTGCATTGGGAATAAGAAATATTCTTAGGGATATTACTGCCAGGGACCACTGAGTTGTACACTGTTTTCAAGAAAGGTTCCTCATGAAACTGCACATTCACATGACAAAAGCTGTTTTCACGGAGAGCCTGAAGCATTTATGTCACTCTTCTTGACCTTTTTCTCACTGCTTTTACTTACCTTTCTTCTTGCTGATTTAATGCACATGTGGTTGAAAAGCATCCTGATGATCAGATTTCTTTTGCAATTGCCTCATTACAAGTATACTGGTAATTCTGCAAGTTCATTTAATAATGTCTCGATACCTTGCTTAAGCACTGTGGATCCTTGATGGCTGAACTTAATTGCAGGAGACATCTGGCACCACTAGTTTTGAATTTGTGGCTTGAGAATTCACCTACAAACACAATTCTGATTGCCACAGGAATTGGTCCATCACGTTGTATCACCTATTTGCCACATAAACAAAAATGCAAATGATCTGTGCAGTAGATGGAATTTCTTAAAGCAAAAACTCCAAGTAGGACCTTAGCTGCTGGGTCACAGCCTGCCCCCAGTTTCTCTTCCCGTTGCAGAGCAGAGGCAGTGGTGTATTCCCTCAAAATATATTGGGGGCTGGTGGGAAGCTCTCCCCCACATTTACTCACCAGCAAAACCTGGGCTGTAAATAATGTCCCCCTGACTTTGCGGAGAATAACTTGTTTAGAACATGACAAGAGCATGGTGGATGTACTTATGTGCAGAGGGCTTCAGCCTGCTTTCCCCAGTGTAGACATGTATTAGAGGTTTGGAGCAAGGGCATCTCAGGACAGAGAGGTAAGGTCTGCATACACAGTTCTTGGACTCCTTTGGCTATGGGCATCCAGCAGGGACTGTGAGCCACGTGCCTGCCTCTCACAAACAGCTGACAACTTCTTCGTGAGGTGGCAGACACACAGAGATTACTGTGGTCCTTCTGGGCTTGTATTGCTTAGGTAAATCCCCATTCTTTAACTTTTCAGGCAATAAATCCTTATTTAGCCAGTGTCTAAAGAACCAGCAGCTCTGGACATTGCTCTGCTTAAGAAGAACTTCACCATGTTCTGTGCTTATAGTTTTGACTTTCTTTGTTGCATCTATTCAGGCTTAGATTGTAAACTTTTTCAAGGTAAAGGACCCATCAGTTTGCTACACTTCACAACTGTATAGTCTAGCAGCACTGTGTGGTCATACTTCTGGACTTTATACTTGCAAACATGATTTTGTGTAGAAATTAATCTTAAATGTTCATTTTGTCTCTACTCCTGCTGTAGACATCACTTCCAGACTTAAACTGCTGTTTTTAGATTTCAGCCAACTTTCGGATTATTTCTTGAATTTCTGTTTCAGTAGATTTCTAAGTGTACCCAGTTCTCCAGTTGTACCAGCCTTGATGCTGGGGAATTCACAACCACACTCCTCTGTTAAAAACATTGCATTATCTCAGTCTTTACTTTAAAGTAATACAACTGTCTAAAATAGTTTTCATTATTTTGAAATCTTTCAAGGATTTCACTTGGAAATATTTGCTAGACATCTCCTGATACATTCATTTCCACAAAATAAAACAATTAATTAAGCCTAAACACCTAAGCATAGAACAGCAGTAAAAGGAAGTGTGAACTACTGGCTTAGGACTCAGAGCTCCACATGCCTTTCCTAATTAATCTGCTTGTCATGAAAAAAGAACAGCAAAAATACTGGACCAACAGAGGATGTATGGAGTGTTTTGACAGAGTAACTTGCATGAGACACTAGATCATTAAGTTCAGCAAAATGGTGAAGGAAAGGTTTGCTGTAATCCATAGCCTGGAGTGAGGTCACCAACTAAACTGACTTCATGACAAGAAAAGACCCTAGACTCATGAGAAAGTGTCCTCTGATAGAGGTCAGCATTCCTTTGCCTAAACAGTTCTTTAAGGACTGTGAAAGAAAAAATGTGTTAGCATTACTTGCTTGGATATACAGTATGTGGCCATCAGCACTGTGAAACATTTTGTGGGTTATAAAATAACTAACTGACCATTCAAATTCTAGAAATGTTGCATTTGTAGCAGCAATCAGCTCCTCAGAGAGGAGGCAACAGAGTGTGAAACCTGAATTCAAGCAACAGAGAGGATGAAAGAATAATTAAAACCAGAAATAACTTGGAGCTTCCAGAAATTATACTCAAGGTTTGCAATATAGCAATAATATCTGTATTTATGTAGACATGTGTGCATGGACGTGTATAATGACAATGGCATAGTTTCCAAACAGAAAGATGGTTGCCAAATATTGTTCTCCAGCTATCATAATTTTCCAGAGTGAACTGTTTTTAAATATTCTCTAAGGACTTCTGGTCATAAATATTTCTAAAGAGTATGCACTTAACTCATGCCAATCAATATCATAAAGCAACCCTACAGCTAAATTAACAAAGTAGAGAACTCGTATTTATTGACTAAACTCTGATGTTACTTATACCTAAGGCTCTGGGTCTGCAGCTTATATGGTAATAGTATTTCTGTTTTCAAAAGATGTGCATCCTGATCTTACATTTTTATATGGAATATTAAATACTTTATAGCATATTTGCCTACTGAATAAACTCATTTGCCTTGAGGAAAAAAGGCAACCTCTTATGATTTTCCTTTAACTTTACAGGATACTGCATTTCTGAGAACCAGAATCTCTCCTGGACATTTCAAAGGACTACACAGAGGATTTTCTTTTTTCTAAAGGAACCCAAGTTACTGTGTTTGGACCTTTAAGTCAGTCCTAGTATACGGATGTGGACTTCAGGTAGAATGAGCAATGCAAAGAACTTGTTTGGACTTGGTGTCTCCTTGTATTTTTGGGGACTGATGGACCTTACTACACCTGTGCTGTCAGGAAGTGCCAGGCCCCTCACTGAAGGCCAAGAAGACAACCTGCCAGACAAGCTGCATCAGCGTATGAAGAGGAGCTGGGTGTGGAACCAGTTTTTTGTTTTGGAGGAATACACAGGAACTGACCCTCTCTACGTTGGGAAGGTAAGACCCACAGTGGGAGGATGTCTGTAAGACTGTATCCATCTGTGTATCTGCAGACTGTGGTAAATGCGGGATGTTTCCTCAAGTGCCTTTGCCTTCTTTCTTGGCAGTGACTTTATCTGCATTAATTTCACTTCTGCTCCCAAGAGCTTTTGCCCCATGTCACCTTTGTTTGGGAAGACTTTCTATTTCAAGGGACTGTCAATATATTTGCCTATTTCAAAGAGATCTGCTGCATCAATCATCATCTGCAATTTGAAGTAGTGTTAGAAAATCTGCAGTGTTCTTTCCAGGGACTCCTACAATGTCAAGGCAAAGCAAGGTTATATTGACATATAAGGATTAGGAAAGAAAGGAAGAGTTTGTGATCATGCTTCTGTCCATGATCAAGTTGGCTAGAAGCTGAAATTCAAAATCAAATTAAATAGCCCGTTTCCCTTGAAAACTGACATTTCAGGTTTTGTTTTCTGCAAATCTTCAGAGTCAGAGTATATTCTGCCATACCACATCTTGACTGCAGGTTAATTTTGTGGACTACAGAGAAGCTGCTCCAGATCTAGAAGAGTAGATGGACACTTCATTAAATCCAACTATGAAGGGTCCTATTTTTGGACCCCTTATACCCCAAGAACCTACCCATCAATACAGATATGTGTAAAATGTATTCCTGAGCTCATCTTATACCTGTACTTGGTATTATTTTGCATTTACATTTCTGTGTCTCCTTGAGGAAGAAGCTGATGGAAATCAGACCAGTGACATCTACCGACACAATGTCTCACTATAACCATCCTCCTTTTTTTTTGTTTTTAAAGACCCTGAATCGCTGACCCTATATTGACCCTGTTATTCAATGTTTTATGGTCAGCATCAAGTTTGCTTCTATTCTACACCAAGGTGACAAATCTGGACAAAAATATGGAGAGAGTTAATGTGCATAAGTGTTTGAACAATCAAGTTTTTACATGCTTAGAATATCATACAGCTATGACAAGTGGAGACTACACATAGGTATATGTGAAAAATAACTTAGAAAGGATGTCAGAAAATCATTCCTTCATATTTCATTGCTTATTTTTTATGCGATATAGGCTCTGTTTTTCCTTCCAAGCTATCTATCTGCAGGAAAAAAAAAAAAAATTACATATCCAGAGGCCCAGTTTGGACTCATATTTATCATTCTACAGTCCCATAGAGCTAAACTGTGCTCTCAGTCACACCAGTATAAATCAAAATGAATCCACGGGCTTTAGAAGACCTCCTCCTGATTTATCCCTGCATGACTGACGGCAAGATATGCTCTCCTTCCTCCCACAGCAATGGCATTACTAGTGATTGCCTCCAGATGAGACCTCATTAGTCTTCATTCATCTGTGCACCTAGCTTTTCAGCTCTTGATATCTCTATTGATTAAAAAAATTAATATTTGTTTTCAGGCAATTCCCAGCTTCGGAACAAGGGCCAGGCTTATTATTTCACATTCTCAGTTAACATCTGAAATTACTTCAGGCTTCCACTCGTGAGCCGAATCTTAGGTAAAGCAAGTAAGGGGAGGAACCAGCCCATCTTTTAGCCCTGATGGTGTCCTTAGGAGCGCATGAACTGTGCGCAGTCAGCAGCACTCCTGAGCCTGCCACGGCTCAGCTGTGCCCAAGGGAAGGACACCGGGACACTCACGGCCCGTGCCCGCCGCTCCAAAGCCCAGGCTGCCCTCGGGGCGCTTCTCCAAGGCTGCCTGGGCGCCGGCTGTGCTCGCACCGGGGTGCACAGCGGATAATTGGCTCCCACGGTTAACAGGGCCAGTTACAATTTCCAACGCCGGAAATTCCCTCGGAATCCCTCCGATCTCGGCAGTGCTCCGTGCAGCCCCAGCACCGAGGAGCTCTGCTGCCGAGAGGGGCTCAGGGGTTCCGTGGCCTCCCGTCCCCGATCCGGGGGTGGGTGAGGGAAAGGCTTCCCTCGCATCACCCGGCCCCAGGCACAGGCGCTCCCAAGAGGCAGCACTTCCCTCAGCTGCATTTGTGCTGCCTGAGTCGTAGGGATCCTTAGGAAAGGGGTCAGCAGGGAATAGGCTGTGGGGTGAATTAATTGTTCTGGCAGGCCAGAAATTTTTCAGCCCAAGTCACCCCAGGCTGACTCAAAAATAGCTCTGTAGAGGCTTGCACAGAGCGGGGTGGAGGTGCAACAGGGCTTTCAGTCTGCTGCTGGCTGCTCACACCAGCCCTGGCTCCCACACCAGGCCGGGCAGGGCCTCTTCTATCTGATACCACCCACAACATCCCAAAACATCCTCATAGCCAGGCCTTGCTTTCATCCATCTGCTTTCTCCAAGCCCCTGTCAGAAGGAGAAAGAATGCACAGCAAAGAGCCAGTTGTGCAGCTGGTTCTGGCTGGTTCTGTATGACTGGAGCACCCAAAAAAGCACCCTGACTTGAACCATAGGTCCAGGCTTGCCTAATATGATTTCCAAGGCTGTTATGATTCTGTGAAGTTTCCTAGACAACTGTTAAGGCAAGGTACAAAGTATGTTCTGGACAGGGAAATGAAAGAATCCATGAAGTCAGTACAATTTTTGCTTTTCTCCAGTGCTCATGATAGTGATTTAAAGTACTTCAGTTTCAGAGGGTTCCTGGTCCTGTCACAGATAAATACAAGGCTTCAGTTTTCCTAGAGGTGACTATTATTGGCTAATAGGATGAACCAGGGAAACTAAAGCCCCTTCATTTGCTATAGCAGGTATTTTCCACATTCAACGAGCAGCCTACACTCTGTCAGTAATTGAAGTGGGGACACACTTCACCATTTTGCCATATTGGAGACTCCCTAACCCTGTTTCAAAGAAGCATTTGAATCACAGCAGCTGAATAAATGAATAATATGCAACCTCTCCACAGACTGTCAATGTACTCAACCACACTCACTCATGCATCCTTACAAAAATCCCCTGCAGGTGCTAGCTCCTTGGAAGCAGAGAAGGAAGAAGCACATCGAAGATGGAGTCACAGACTGGTTAGCAGAGCTGTGTGGGTTCTCCCCTGAGCTGCTCACTGCAGCACTACTCTCTTCCACATGCCCTTTCCCAGGAAATGTGTCATTCCAATGCAGATGTAACATGCTTATTTTTTTGTACTATTCTCATCAACAGAAGGCACGCAAGTTGACACAGTTAAAAATTTCTCAGGAGTTATCAGCTTTATTCTTCCAATAACCCATTACTTAATATGGAGGAGAAAGTACAAATTAATTCCTCCTACTCTGTATCAACCACATGGCAGCAGAATTTATTGCACCAACCATAAAACAGAGCCAACTTAAAACTAGATCACTTTTCCAACACAGTGACTTTTACACTCCAAACTACAGCATCCTGATATTAAGTTTGGTGAGAGCTTCAGTCCCTTCAGACACCAAATTCTTTCAGATTTATTGTAGTCTGGCAGTGGTATGTCTTTTACACTCTTTTTTGCTTTGTCTAGAAAGAGCAGATTATACAAGAAGCTGCAAAAGTGCTGCTAACATTTCTTACTGCCTAGTCTTGCTTGAGACCCAGTGTTTCTAACAAATCACAGTTAGACAGAGATCCTCTTGTACTCCCAAATTCTTAATAGCATGCCATGTTCATTCCTTGTTTGCTCCCTTCACAACTGCATTTATTCCAAATAGGGCTTTTGGACAGAAGGTGTCATTTAACCCATGAGTTTTATTCATTATTTGCTTCTAAGTATTCTGAAAATTCCTGAACACCCACTGCTATTAAAAAAATGCTCTTTTTTTCTTTCTTTTTTCCTTCTTCTTTTTTCCTTCTTCTTTTTCTCCTTCTTCTTCATTCTTTTCCTGTTCCTGTTCTTTTTCCCTTTTTCCTTTTCCATTTTCTTTTTTCCTTGTTTTTCACTCCTTTTTCATTTTTCTCTTTATTTTCTGTTTCATTTTTGCCTTTTGACCTTGAATTTGACTTTGACTTCCTCTTTCTCTTTTTCTTTTCTTTCCCTTATTTAATGAGGATTTGTTGGTGTTCCAAAACACATTTTCTTCCATCAAGCCTAGCTCTAATTCCCCAGTCAGGTCTAACATCTGTATCTGTCTCGGCAGCTGCATTCTTTCACTGGTGCACTAATGCACTAAAACAAATGCCCAAGATGTACCTTAGTGGTTCTGAATCAATTTGAAAAGCTATAATAGTGTCCTCCTTCTGGAAGTATCCTGTTTACTAGCTCCTGCAGTGATAATCTCTGAGTTATGGGTGCTTAGGGTAAGTAATGACAACCACTGTCTTTTTTTAAATTAATCACAAGATGGTGTTTCCTGAAGATATGCCAGTTTGCAGTCCTGATGCCTGCATGTGAATTAATACACATGGCAGCCATCTAAATTTAACTGTTTACCACTGCCAACTTTTTCTGGGCTTGTTCTTCCACCATTCAGTTAATTCATTACCTGAGAGCTGCCAGCTTTTCTCCAAAATATCAGTGTTTCTCAGGTGCAGTAGCCACTGCAGGGACGAAGGCAGAGGAGGAGGAAGTGAAATACCAGTGGCCTGACACAGCCATTGTCACAACCTGCACAAGCTCTTGCAGCCAGATTGCAGTGCTGCTGCTCTTAATGCTCGCTCTCCCAGCAGCTGCCTGGAGTCCATGGGCCACCTCCATACAGACTTGTCTGCAGGCTGGGATATGCCATGGAAAACCACAGGATACCACCTCAGCAGAAAACACTCTTGCCCTAAAATCAGGAGTGGGTCCAAGTTTTGCATAGGCAAGTAAGGGAGACACCCTTCAGAGAATGAGCATCTCCCAACCAGACCCTTCGCTGGGGAAAAGGTCTTCCCACTCCCCAGTCAACAGGATCATGTTGAAAAACAGCTGACGAGCTGCTTCACTGGCACTAGAAATGCTTAAGTCAAATAAGTCATTTTGTCCACATTCCTATTAAACTTTTTCCTATGTAATAAGTTATTGTATAGGTTATTTATGTTTTTCAACGGCTCAGAGATGAGATTTCTTCTTTCTTTCTTGAGAGAATAGTCTGTGATCAATTTTACAAAGTTTTACTTTTGCTTTTTGACACAAATTATCCATTTTTGTTCAGATTGTTTCTTCAAATCCTGTGTTCATATATTCAGTTTATTATTCTAAGATTTTTCTCTCCAGTACAAATATTTACCTGTGTTTGGCCCCATCCTCCAAGATTACTCCCATATATCTTTAAGCTCACCACACCATTAAACACACACCTAATTCTGACCATATTTCTGAGATTATTTGCTTATATATGCATTTTTAAATGTGCTTGATTGAATCCAGCCCACTTTCACTACTTTTTAAAAATTATTATTTATGCTTTATTCATCTCCTACAGTCATAATCTCTCTGGAAAACAGTAATCACATCTGAACCGTTTTGACTATTGCACCTCAGTCTATTGCCCTCCTGTCTTTCAGTACTGTATGATTACTGCCACTAAGGCATTGGTCTTTATGCTCTGTTCCTCAAAAGCATGGAAGTATGAGCATACCGTTGTGGATTTTCATTGTATGAGTGAAGTTATGCAATTTGATTGCTTTTGATAATCATTCCCATATTTCATGGGAACCAGGTGTTTAACAGAGTGTAGTCTCCAGAATGATTTGTTTCACTGTTTTAGATTATAATTAGTACTGCATTTACTCTTGCTCTGTTCTGTTGCATTCACAGATATCTGTGGCTGCTCAGAACTAATTAGCAGTCATGCAATAAATCCGTTTGCTAATTTCCTAGAAAATCTGGATGGTTCTCATTTCTATAGCCTGCCATGGGCATAAGCAACTGTTTCTTGCTGGTTACCTTACCTACTGTTTGACAATATTCCTTCCTGAAGATATAAGAGTCCAAACTAATTTTATTACTAAAATTTAATGGGGAAAGATTAAAATTTTCTGAATCATAACACTTACTGGGTAGCTCTCCCATTCTGTTTTCTCCTTGATCCCAAACAGATTTGCCTTATTTGCCCCAACATTATGCTACCCCTCTAGTATTTGACTCCTCTTAAGCCATGTGAGGAATCCCAGTCTGCCACTTAGCTGACCTCACTTTATCCCAAATCTTCTCAGTGGCCATTGCAACAAGGCAAAATATAATTATTGTGTTAAGTGAGATTCCAAAAAGGCACAGAGCCTGTTCCTGTTTGGGTGCTTCTGCCTTTTCTTTTGGCACAGCTGTGGGTGCAGAAGCAGGAAGACAGGAGAGGGCTTTTAATTGCAACTTGGCGATACAGACTTTACTATTTGCCTCTTTCAGCAAAGCGAGTTCGTTAAAACCAGCTTGTGAGTCCCGACAGTGAGACCAGAATGCTCAGGATGTTCACGTGCTTAGTGTTTCTCAGCAGCTGCTTACCCAGCTCGTGGTCTAATTGAATCCTGTTCCTTTCCACAGCTCCACTCTGACATGGACAGGGGAGATGGTTCGATCAAATACATCCTCTCAGGAGAGGGAGCTGGCATTGTGTTCACGATTGATGATACGACAGGGGACATCCATGCCATTCAGCGGCTGGACCGGGAAGAAAGGTCACAGTACACCCTCAGAGCACAGGCTCTGGACAGGCGAACGGGCCGGCCCATGGAACCAGAGTCAGAGTTTATCATCAAAATCCAAGACATCAACGACAACGAACCCAAGTTCCTGGATGGACCTTATGTAGCCTCTGTTCCAGAAATGTCACCTGTGGGTAAGACAGATTTTGTGGAGTCTCTTTCTCTTATCAGCAAATTGGAGATGGTTATGAAAACACAAACTCCCTGACTTCTTGATCTGAGTTTCTGCTCCATGTGCAGGAGGTGCAGGAGAGGGAAGCTTATCCTGGGGTGCCTGCTTGCTGTAGAAAAGAGACAGCAGGCTTTATATCAGCATCAGGTCCTCTGAAAGCAAACATGCCACAGGACGCCTGAGAGCTGAAAAAAGGTGTGATTCAAACATGCCATGTTTAGACAAGTTGTAGTAGCATAGTGCCCCTTCTCATCTGACATCAGATGGTAGAATAATAATGTCCATTAGACAGCCATTACCATCCCAAAAATAACATAGTCTTTCCATCCTAATCAGTACCTCAGCTACTGTCCAGGAGCCCTTGAAAACATGGAGACATGAAAACAATCATTACCTCCTTCTAATTCATGTAAGCCTGCACTAAACAAAGTCCAGTGAATCCTGAGATTCTGGTACTATTTGCCATCAACTTACACAGAATGGGATCATTGTAGAAGACTCCTGTTATTGCAACGCAGAAGACAAACTTCCTATCCTGACACAAGTCAGGAGAAATAATTTCCATATAAGAAATCAAAGAATCACATAAAATATTGTTTTTCTGGACTTTTTTCTTTCTTTTTGAGTTGTCTTTGCTTGCTTATTGCCTTTTGGCTCTGTGACATCAGAGATAATACCATATAAATTTCATGTCCTGAAGTTACATATATGCTTCAACTTCTCATTCTTCAATATTATGTTGACATAAAGCTAGAGAGATGCATCAAATACAGAAGTTCCAGTCAGGAATAATGTTTCTTAATAGTAATGGCTAGCTTGAATTCCGATTTATCTTCAAGTGCTTATCTAGTAACATCAGATTTGTTTGTAACACAAAACATTATGTAGAAGGCTAGATACATTCATAAAGGCATTGTCTGACATTTTTAGGAATCAAAACCCACACATATTTCAGTTGTGCCTCACCTTCTCTTTGTTCTTGATAAATTACATCACCTGCAAGCCATTACTAGCTTCAGAGGAAGCAGACCTTGGAAACCAATTGAAAAAAGAAATATATATGCCTCTGTGTGGGTTGCAAAAGCACTTCAGCAGTGTATAATCTCTAGGCCACGCAATGTAAACTGCAGTCCAACAGAGAGATTATCTCAGAGATACATCCCTTGATGCTCACTGTTTGTGTACAATTTCCATCCCTCTGTCAACTATGCATCTATGGGCCTGCTACAACAGTTCACGATTTATGTCAGCAGGGCTATGAAACTTCTTTATGCTGCCTCCTAATAATATTAAAATCAAGACAAGGGGAAAAGAAGCAAGCAGTATATAATTACCATCTCTCTGCCAACCATAACAAAGTACTGTTAGTTCAGCAATTCTGTAACTGGTCCATAGAGTACTTGCTCTTTTATATCTTCCTATAGAAGCATGATAAATTAATACCTATTAATTCCTTTAGTGCTAATGAGGTACAAGTATGAACAATAAGTACTAAGTACAAGCACTACAAGCACCAAGTGAAAAACTGCGGTGTGGGAAAGCTCTTGTTAGCCATTTCAATTTACTTTGAACTGTGTACTTTTCCTGCCAGCTCTTTATCCCACAAGGTCTTACCTTGATGGTTTTTTTGTCAGGCACCTCTGTTATCCAGGTGACAGCAACAGATGCTGATGACCCGACCTATGGGAACAGTGCGAGAGTCGTATACAGTATTCTCCAAGGACAACCATATTTCTCTGTGGACTCTCGGACAGGTATGTTATTTCATCAGGGAATGAGTCAGTGTGAAAACCAAAAGAAAAAGTTGCAAGCAGAAAGAAAGGGCAGTGCATCATAGCTGTGGTCAGAGAAATGTGTTTTTGTGGCTTGGAGCCAAGACAGAGAAGCACTGTGCAAAGGGTAAAGTAATGCTGTGGCAGTGAGCTTTAGAAGAAGAACATGCTTTTTCCAGTGATATATTCCTCTGAATGACCATATTCTGCAACTCAGGATCTGGATGGGTTTGGTGCTGTAAATACTCTTGCTGGCTCCTATCACTGAAAAATGTCTTCAACAGAACTAGTTGATAACAAGGCTTAGAGGGGGGGAAAAAATCTATGAACCAGTCAGGACTGGAAAGTGCAAGCTAAAGGATGCGGTTATCTGGAGTAGTTTTACCTAAGGGTGCTCTTGTTAATAACCTTACATTTATCTATAGGACACCCTCTCTGTTTTGCTTGCTTTCTCTCTCACTTTTCTCTATACATTCAAGGTTTATATTCAAAAGTGGAATCTGACAGATTTTGACAGTTTCTAAAGGGCATCCCTAGTGCTAAGGTCAGAAACTCATGAGACAATAGTCACTGCAGAGCCCTAAGGGACAACACAGGAAAAACACTGAAGTTAGCAGTTTACAGGGTAGGTGCTCTAGCCAAAGACAAACTTGCACATGGCATGTATTTTTCTCAGCTTTATTTATATTTACAATATAAATAAACTACTAATGCTCCTGTTGTAGTCAGGTATCAACCACCGACAAATATGGGCATAATCATAGATTTGCTGAGTACCAATTTTTTTCTAAGAAAGCAAAGGATCAGTATTCAGGGTTAGATCCAGTACAGATTTAACTACTAGAATGCAGCTTATACAGAAGATAGGCCCTTAAGTCCAAAATCATGTACTTTATCAGTATTTAACTCCAAGAAAGTCTTTTTCTCCTCTGATTAATTTTCCAGTCACTTAGACCTGCATCTCTGGACAGGCTCAGAGATGCCTCAGTCCTTAGCTGCCTCAGCCAGAAACTGGACTGCCATTTAGGGTAAAGCACTGTTGTGAGCCAGAAGCCATTTCCCTATCAGAAGCACTGGACTGTAATCAGCTTCCCCCGTGCAAATTCACGTGTGGGATTTGGTAGCTCACAAAATGCTATCGCCGCTCTGACATTCTTCTGAAACAGAGCTAGAGCATAAGTGACCAGCAGCTCCTTTGTATTGATAGATAAGTCATTAAAACATCCAATAGTGGACAACTCATTTCAGTACAGTTCTCCTCTAGCAGCAGTTGTAGTCCTTACCATTTACCTCCCAACACAGCCCCTTGGTTCCAGAGGTGTGCTCCTATTCTTATTCTGTCACTGTCCTCGCAGGTGCTGAACAAGTGTCTATGTGAAAGCACAACTTCAAAGGAAAGTTGAGAGCCTCCTCCTCCATTTTTCCAGAATACTTTTATAGCCTGACCACAATCATATTCGCCTAGAAGATAAAAGAACTCTCCCACTTCCCAAGAAACCATCTGGCTGTTATAGAAAAGAAAGGACATCACCTCTGCTCTTTGCTGTTTTCTTAAGAGTACAAACCTCACTCAGTTTCGTGAAAGAAATGGTGCCAGTACATTTCTTTGGAAGATCTGAGGATCTTAACTTTTCCCATAGCCTTCCCCATAGCTCTAAGGACGGGTTTTATGTTCACCACCATCCTTAGCCTTTCTTTGCTGACTGTGTGCAGCAGCTCTCCATTTCTGCACCTCTAGGTATCTGATCTGGCTCTGATTCTTGGTGTCCTGGACTAGCTCTCCTCTAGGGACCAGAGGCCCCAAAGATAGGCATGAGAGAGCCTAGGGTTTAGGCACTGATGTCTTTTTTAGGTCAAGCCAGAAGTGGAAATTCCCTACACAGCATTCATATATGGAGAAAATATTCCCCAAAATGCTAAGTATTTTCATATCTTATTTATATATCCATGGGAGCTGAGGAACTACAGCACTTCACAGGAGGCATTCAGCTTTGCAGAATGGGACTCTGAAGGACTCCATGCAGGAAGATTAAAGTAGTGCACTGCAAGTTGCTCCATACCGGTCACTATTTCTTCCCTTCACACACAGTGATAATTACCAACACAATATCTTTTTATTGCTTTTTTATTAAACCCATACATTGTCTTTCTGCTAAAAATAAAGACTAAATGCAGATCAATCAGGTTAATAGTGTCCTTATGTGCAAGTGCTGTGTGTTTAACCCTGTGACTGGGATGGTGCCTGGGGCTGACACATTTGCCCCCACCCTGAAGGGCATTCCAAACGCGTCGCTGGCAAGGGATTATCCCATGGCAGCGCATCCCCAGGCTGCGCTGCCGGCTGCTCGATGGAGTACCCTGGAGGTGCTAGAGGGCTGAATGAGGCTGTGTGGGGCTGGGAGGCTGGAGGACAGAGGACGGACAGCCGGGAGCAGCGCGGGGTCAGCGGGAGCGCCTGGCATCCCGCGGCACCGGCGGCGCTGCCCGGGCAGGCGCTCGCAGCCTCCATTAGAGAAGTGTTGCTGCCACCTCATGTCCTCTCGCAGTAGTGTTATCCCGAAGGGAAGGGAGGCCCTGCGGTCTGGGGGAGCAGAGTGGCTCCTCCGGAGCGTCTCCCCACATTCTGCACTCGCAGCCCCAGCTCGGGTCCCGAAGGACATGAGGAAAGTCCTCGGGCTCATGTCAGATGGTCTCCAGGACTGCGTGCTCAGGAACGCTCTGGAAAACTTGTCTTAATGGATCTTTTAGCAAAGCACATCACTTCCAGCTTTTGTGCAAAGATAGTAATCCTGAGCAGGGCCTTAATTCAACGTAGCACCCTGTTTCCCAAAAAGCTTTTCCTTGGAAGGCAACCTTTTAATTTTGAACAGGCAGCCTGTCCCAGAGCTGATGCATTTTAACAGGCTTCTTTAAAATTCACACCTTCTGTTAACCTAGATTCCACTTGGGTGAGTTTTACTCTGCCAGGAAAGGTGGGACCCAGTGCAGAGCCTGGTCTCATTCTTGACCCTGGGAATAGGGTGCAGTAGCAAGAGCACTCCGCCCTCTTTGTGTATTCTCTAACTGCCATTTTCTTTATTCCCCAAATGCCTTTCCACTCTCGATCTCAGGCTTAATTAGAACAGCTCTAATGAACATGGACCGAGAAGCAAAAGAATATTACGAAGTGATTATCCAGGCCAAGGACATGGGTGGACAGCTGGGAGGATTAGCTGGAACAACCACAGTCAACATCACTCTCTCTGATGTCAATGACAATCCACCCAGATTTCCACAGAGTGAGTACCCGTGGTGCCACAACAGGCAAGAAGGGGTAGCTTAGTTTTATGTCTTCTGTTTGCTCTCATGACAGCCATTTTCAAACTCAGGAGAGTGACAACTAGAGATGAGCAGAATTTCAGATTTGATACGGAACTCTCCTTCAGAATAATGTCAAAAGGAATTATTCAACACCTTGCCTTTCAGAAAAAGTTTCTGACCTCCAAATTATCAAAAACAACACTTTTTTTAAAGGATGGGAAATTAATTTACAGAAAAAGGCAGGAAAGAGAACTGTTGTGTTTAGACTGCTCATGGCCATTGCCTTTGGCTACTAATTGCTGCTCTGATTGTCTTTTCATCCTATCTCCAGAGGATGTCTCTCAAATCAGGGACATGTGGTGGTGCTGGAAGTTGAAAGATAATTCATTCAACCCTCCAGCCAGGCCACAGCAGGGGAACGTCTGGGAGCTGTGCTGCCAGTGTGGAGTGGGCTGTCATACAGGCTGTTCTCCAGGAAAGGTTCATCTAAACCTTGGCAATACACAGTTAAACCCTAACAGTTATACTTAATGGATGCAAAAATAGGCAGCTCCACTTTTATCAGAAACACTACTCTGTATTTGCAAAAGTGAACTTCAAAAGAAGATTTGCAATATTTTTTTCTTTGTTTATAAGATTTTTATATCACATTTATTTACATAATTCTATACTGCCGTTAAAAATTCGAAAGAAGCTTTTCAGTTTTGATTTTAAATCTTTCAAGGGATGTAATTTGGGATTTTTAAAGAAAACTGATTCTTTTCGTGGTGTAAATCAATCTCAGGCCATTTTGCTTCTGATGTTTTTCTCATTTAGCTGAGTAATGCAAATTCCCGCAGTTCTTTTTGTTGGTGTTCTTCTCCATCTGTTTCTGCATGTTGCACTGCTAAATCAAAGTGTTCCACTAAGATCAGCAAGAAACCTCAACTTCCACTTTTATTCTTTTAGAGCAACTTCTTGAGCACACCATTGCCGACTGTGTTTTGAAACTGGCATGAACTGTAACTGATATCAAACTCTTGATTAAGAAAAATTGCAATTCATCAAACCTCATCCTTGGTGTTATTCTGCCATGTAAAGTTGGTGCAGTCAGCAGAGGGGGTGCATCAAGGAAGGTTTGAAAATAAAGCATGATGCCAGAGACATATTTTAGCTACCACATTTATATTTTCAAAATACACTTTTAAAATAGCAGGTTGTTCTTTCCCCAATTTTGCTGCTAAGCAAATTAGCAGTGCAACAAATGTGCTCAAGACAGTGTTTGTAGGGAGAAGCAATACATTTTAATAGAGTAACTGGTAAATTTGAAAGAAACAGTCAAGCTCCTTAGCTTTCTTCAAGGCTGAAAAAAGTTTGTAGGGACTTGAAAAAGGATTTGTGGTGCTCAAAACTTCCTGCTGTACAAACTGATCCAATAAAAAGATGTTCTGTCCTATTCAATCTGTTCCATATCTTGCTTTGTATCATGGCTGCAACAGCACTGATGTTAATTGTCCTATTTTTCTAGTCGAAGTTCCTGTCTTCAGGTCTATTGCAGTTTTTAAAAAAAAAAACATTCAACAAACTGTTGCTATAACAAACACCTAAATAAAACTTCCCCGGGAAATTAAGCTGGGCTGTGGCTTTTTAAAGGAAATCACAGAGGTGTCCCAGCTTTGAGACAGGTACTACAGATTGTCTACAGGCCATGCAGAGAGTGCCCTCCCTGATCCACTCTTTGCATTACTTTGCAGGTTTTTTTTTTGGTTGCTCTTCACAGCCTGTTTTTTCTCCTCTCTCCCTCTGTGCTGCTTGTGCCAGAGCATTATCAGATGAGTGTGCTGGAGTCTGCTCCCGTCAGCTCCACCGTGGGCCGTGTCGTTGCTAAAGACCTGGACGAAGGCATTAATGCAGAGATGAAATACAGCCTTGTGGATGGAGATGGACTGGATGTCTTTGATATTAACACTGATCCTAATTACCAAGTTGGCATCATCACTGTGAGAAAGGTAAAAAGTTTCCTTTTTATAGTAATTTATATGGCTAACTGTCCTGGTTACATTTTATGTGTGGAATATTCCCTTACGCCTGCAGTAACTTGGTTCCCATTATGTGACAGTAGCCCCTTTCCAGCTGTAAAACACAATTTCTTTAACATTTATTGCTAAAATATGACAGCAGACTGCATTCCTAGGAACAACTTTTATAAAGTGGGAACACCATTAGCATAAATATGTCTTTTCCCACCAAAGGAATGCTCTGATTCCCTATTTATCTATTTAAATATTCTCTGTAGCTTAATTATCCTACAATGCAAGAAATTAGATCAATATTTGCATTTGAACTGTACATATTTTTCACTCTGGTGTTCCACAAACAATAATAAAGCATGCCTAGGAATTATTTATAAACCAATAAAACCCAGGCAGTGGTATTTTTTTTTAATTGCTGCTTGAAGATCCATAAATGCTAATTAGGCTGGAGGAAGCTGTCTCTAAAATGGCAGCTGTGAAACTGCTAGTACTTTGTACCACAGGCTATGCAGGAAGGCATCGAGTATTTTGCTTAGGCTCCCTGCTATGGGATATTTATTCTACAATCTTACATAAATGTTAGAAGTTCAGCTCTGTTTCTAGGGTATGAAATTGTAACCATATTTCTGCCTAAGCATATCTAGTGTACTAATAAGGAAGTATAGTTTCCATTTAAATAGCCTGGGATTAAATTGTGCACTAAAATGGAACAATACAGGGGAGAGCTTTGACCTTACAAGCCTCTATGCCCTACAGCAAAGCATTTAAGCATGTATTTATGGTCACCTTTCCCCAGCTCTTTTTTTGTGCATATTAGTCCCTAAAGTTAAGCATATCTTCTGGAATGAAATAGATGTTGAATGCAAACTCTAATGTATTTTTCCACTCATTTATCAATGAAAGAAAATAGTTTCTTTAATGTGTCAATAAGCTTGACCTTTGTTATTATGAATACAGTTTTGCTACATGTTCATGTATGTCCAGAAGAGTTATAATGTATGGTATCAATCATACCAGATATGTACTGTCATCAGGTACATATTGCTCAATCCACCTACTGCACATAAACATTTGCAATATTTTATGTACGTCTCTAGCTTTATGTAATACTGTGATTATCAACAGCCAAGCACTGGGAAAGTTGTCCTTGAAACCACTCAAGAAACAAACAAAAAAAAAGAAAAATTCGACTGGTGTCAATGCAAAAGGTTATCAAAATGGGGAGAGAGGGGAGAGAGAATTTCTAAACCAAAAATGAAATCTTATTTAAAAGTGAGCAAAACTTTTCCTTTAATTTTTCTTGACAAATTTTCCAAGCAAAATAATTAGCAGTTCTAATGGACATCAGGAAGCCAAAATTTACAGTTACAAGACAAGACTTGCTTGTGGTGTTGTGGCTACTTATCACAGCCTACTAATCCCACAAAATGTTGAGCACCTCCTGAAGGTTTACAGTTCCTTCCAAGCTCCCTGTCTGGGAGACTGATGCTCACTCTACCATCCTCTTCTCCCTGCCTTCTCTTTTGCAGTGCCCATAGAAGGCAGGGTGATGGGTTACCCAGCCAGCACGGCACAAAAGAGAGCCTTTTACTGTCCTGCCTTCCTCCCCTGACATTGCCTGATCAATCACTTTCTCACAATGGGTCTTGCTAAATTCCCCCATGCACGGTGCCGCCTCTCAGTGCCTGTGTCAGCACTGGCAGGACAAGGACAAGGACAAGGACAAGGACAAGGACAAGGACAAGGACAAGGACAAGGACAAGGACAAGGACAAGGACAAGGACAAGGAATGCTTTCCATAGGCTGCCTCTCCTCTTGGCTGTGTTTTGCAGCATGCTAAGTTCACAGGAGAAGGCAGCTTGCCTCCCTCCCCATGGGACCAGCATTGGGAAGAGATCTGAAGGCACCCATGGGAGACAAATCTGAGGGGGACAGTGGTGTTGAAGCATTAGCAGAGGAGAGAAATGGGAGGGAAAGTCATCTTTGTCAATGAAGGCAAACAGGAGCATCAAAAATGTGATGATCTAGCACACTTGTCTGATTTTTCTCGTTTTTCTAACTTGATCTAGCTGACTATGTGATTTAATAATGTGATTGGGTTTTATAGCTGTTGTGTCCATGATTTAACTGCTTTTTTTATAACTTAGCTTTGTAGTGTTTCCTATGCAGTTTTCTTCACGTGGGAAAAAATTAAATATAATGGCCTTTTTCTTAGTATATGCTTAGACACTTTTGCATTGCATATTCCTTGAGATGGAAAATAAGCATTGCTTGGTCCTGTGAATATCTTACTGCTATTTTTACAGGACATAAATATGCCACTGATAGACAATAATGACTCTGCAGCCAGGGATATTACATCTGTAGAACTCGCCAAACCCTTGCTGACAAGTACTGTGCCTGCAGTAGTCGCTGATGTACCAGGTAGAACTAAAGGCAGCAGGAGCAAGTTTCAGATCACCTGTTTGTAGCTGCAGCCACAGACTGCACATTTTGTACTGCCTCAGTCACTGGCCAGCTGCCCCATTGAGCATGGCAGTAAAGAAATGGGTTATTACTGGCAAAGGAGAACTTTATTGCCACAGTAATGACCTTTGCACCTTTGACTTCCAATTATTTTGGCATCCTCCTTCTCTTTCTTTTCCTGCCCATCTCCATGTGTCAGTCTGGTGGTTGCTCTTCAAATAGAAAGAGCTGAATAGAAGAAGCAAAGGGGTTGGATGGAAACAGCAGACATCTTATTGCAGTCTGAATGAACTGCTGCTGTGTGCAGTAATTCCACACATGAGGCTCAAATCCTTATGTCCAAATAAAGCCTCTCTTTTTGAAAACTATTAATATGGCAAAGAGTGACTGGGTGACCTGAAGATTAACCATTTCTTTCCCGGCACAAACTTTGTCTTGCTCAGAATCCATGCAAGCTAAGGGAATTCAGCTGTGCTGGTTTTCAGCATCAGACCTCCCCAGATTATTCAAGTGACTTGATTATTCAAGTGGCTGTGACCATTTAACCACAGCACAATTGCCTGCAACTTCTCACTGCAACTTGAGAAGTGTGACTGTATCCTTTGTAAGCTGTACTTCATCTGGTAACACTTTTTTTATATTTTGGACTGATCCTTCCATACTGTTATTCTGGTTTGTCAAATCCTTACAGTTATCTCTTACCAAGTCTGGTAAGAAGCACATTAAATATGGAATTTTTCATTCAGTTCTAAGAAAGTTTTGGAGACACCTTATTTTCTTCAGGGATCTGTGACAAGAAGATGGAAGGGAGATGAAAAATTTATTTATTGAGAAGGTTCAGTGTCAGCATTAGTTACTTCTATATCCATGTATATCAAATAAGTAGTTTTATCTAAATAGGAAATAAAATTCATGTAACTACTAACAGATGAAGCTGGGTCCCTTTATCCATTGTCTCAGGAAGGAAAATAAAGGGACAAGGGAAAAGCGAAGAGGGAAAAGGAGACCATTCTCACTCCCTGCTTCAAATAATACTTGAGTATTTAATATTTCACATTTCATATTAAGTGAAAGAGTTCCCACAGGAAGATATCAGGGATACTTTATAATTGAACTTCTTTGAAATTACTGTTCTCTAGGCAGGGAGCAGATTCAAGTTCTAGCATTCATTATACCTGGAGGGTGAACCCATGTTTAGGATACTTACTGAAAGGAAGAGGTGAAAAAAAACTCACTTCTAGGAAGGATGGATTACAGATAAGAACTGGAAGAAGAACTTGCAAGAGAGGCTGACCATGTTCCCTGTTCCCACTGGAGCCCTTTATCAGCTTGGCAGATAGGGGTCTTGGAGACAAGACTCCAGTATCCTCAGGGAAAAAAAGATGCTAACTGGGTTCCCTACCTCCTGTGTGAGCATCCTTGTTCCTGCCACTGAGCCCATTTTTGAGGAACCAACTATCTTACCTTATTTTCATGTACTCCCATTATTGTCTGTTTCTTCACGTATTTTCCACAAAGTGGCATAAAACAGGTTGTGTGAATCACAATGCAATAGTATGGTGGCTGCTTATATTTTCATTTTAGCAAGAAGAATGAAATAATGTGTATTTTGAAGTGATCTGCAAGTATTTCTCCTGGCTTTTTCAGCTCAAATATCAAATAAAAGATATAAAAAGTATACAGTGCCATTTCTAATACTACTGTCTTTCAATACTTTTTCTGCATCTGCAAATAATTATCTTTGTTGCACTTGAAATTAAAAGTAATAATGATATGGCTCAGTGTGCCTGATGGTAGATATATATTTTTTTCCCCTCAGCCTTTAAGTTTTGAGAGCAAGAAAAGTTACACGTTGAAAGTAGAGGGTGCCAACCCTCACCTGGAAATGCGGTTCCTGAACCTGGGTCCCTTCCGTGACACCACCACTGTCCATATCAGTGTGGAGGATGTGGATGAGCCTCCTGTGTTCGAGCCCAGCATCTACTTTGTGGAAGTGCCCGAGGATGTGGAGATTGGGACCACCATACAGATCATTTCTGCCAAGGACCCAGATGTGACCAACAATTCCATCAGGTCTGTCCTCTCTTTGTGTGTTGCCCTACTAGCACTCCTTAGTCCATCTGGTTGGTGGGGCAGTGATGAGTGAGAGGGACTCTGACTCTCTCTTTCCAGCCAGTAGTAGTGGTCAGTAGGTTTAGCAAACCAGACCTCACACACTGAGGGCTCTGTTAAAGCAATGCAGGAGCTCCCCCCGTTCTGTGGTGTGGAGGACATCAGCATCAAGCCTTGCAATGAGCCGGTCAGACATGTCCTGGTAGTGTACATTAAAAACAAACCCCAGAATCTTGCTTTTGCTGGCACAAAACCTTACAGCATCCCTGAGAACCTGCTGCCATCCTGATGGCAAGGTGATCAACTTGCTCATCCTTTCTCCCTCTTCTCTTTCAAAGTTTGCCCTTGCCAACAAGCTCAAACACACAGCTACTTTTGGAGTAGATTGAATGCAAGCGAATATTCAAGAACTGCTAAATTTTCTAGTGTCTGGTCAAAGATGCAGAGCTAGATATTCCCATAAGGTGGTAAGAAAGGTAAAGGTGTATTTACAGTCATGGGAGCTTCATACCTGCAACTCGGCAAGGAGCCAAAGGAGCAGATTTGTGTGATAATAGCACTCTTTTCCATAGTGGCTGCCAGCCACTGCCAGCCCCATTTATCAGAGGAGGCTGTTCTTCTCCAAGGCCAGCCCACACAGAAATTTTCACTACCTGCAGAAGCAACTAGTGACTGCACATTGATTATCCCAGCAGGTTGGCTGCTCCTCTCATCTGAGAGTTTTGAGATTTGAGCTGCTGTTTGAGTACCCATGCATTGTTTCAGCTTCTGAGATGCCTGTGTTCAGGAGCAGCCCTGGGAAATACAGGAGGGAGTTGAAATATTGAGTATTAAGATTTTTTTAAGAAAGTAAAATCTAAATGAGCAATTGTTTGGGCTTCAGCTAGGAGATCTGAGTGGACACAAAGCCTGTTTTTTGTGGTATTGCGCTCTGTGTTCATGGTCTAATTATTTTTTTCATCTCTACTACTTTAATATACCTATCTTTTCTGCCTATATTATGATATGGTTATCATACTTCTCATGAAATTGTCTCAAATTCCTCAGTAAAACTATTATACTGTCTGCATCACAATTTCATTACCCTAAACTTTTTTCCACTCGCATCCTATTTTGCTGATTGCTGTCTGGCATTATCCAAACCCTGCAATGCAAACAGCTCTCTGCTAATCTGCTTAAAATAGTATAAGAATAATTCTGAGGACTATCAGAGGGTAGAATTGATCATTGTTATTTTTAATGAGATTTTTCTTAGTTTCTTTCAGAGCTTTTCAGTGACTGCTCTTGATGAACAACACTCTATAAAGCACAAAATCCATCAACAAAGATAGATTAAAAAAAAAGTTGCAAATATGCACAGACTCTTTTGTAATTCTGTTCCTTGACAACTTCTTTCTTATTTTCTCCCCACCTTCTTCCTTTTCCACTGCCCTTTCTTCCCTCATTCTTTCCCTCCTTTTTCCCCATGCTGAGGTAAAGAAGCAAATTTAAAAAGTAAGAATAAATACCCTTTGTAATGCTATTTAAAATGCAGATACTAAGAATTAGTTCTTTTATCTTCTGCAATCTCTTCCATTCATTCCAACTCAGTGCAGTATCAATCTGGCAGTGTTTTAAGCCTGCACTGAATTCAGTTTGCACAGGGCAAGGCAAGAAAGAGAATAATCTCAGATACATACTATGTTGCACAAGCTTAAATCCATCTGAAATTTAAACTGTGATCTGGCTCAAATCCTCACTTTCCCAGCATCCAGTACCCGGCTCCCACACTGTAAAATTCTGATGGCTTGAAATATGCCATGATTGTTGTTAAATGATTCAGGAAGATTATCTAAGTGGAAACAAGTACTCCTGTGCAGAAGCAGATACTATTAACAAGAGAACTTAGTTGGAGAATCTAGAAAAAGATCCACCTTGACACTGGTGCTTAATTCTGAACCACTAATTATAAGGCTTTATTCAATTTCAAATACTCATTGGCCTTAAAATGTCAGAGAGAAATTCTTTTTATAGCCCTCATACAAGAATAATTATTATACCAAAATATAGGAATAGTCATTGTCTAAATAAATCAACATGCCTGAGAATCCTCTTTATTTAAGAAGAGATAGAAAGAACTGGGAAGGAAAGGGATACAAACCTGCCATCCCTTCCTCTTTGATTGTTCTGAAAAAGAGTAGAAAAGTATCTCCCAACAACATATTTCAATAGTGGTTTATATCCTGGTTTAATAAGTCCCTATATAAAGATTAAGGCTGTCATGCTTGTTCCAGTGAACACATTCATGCTGAAGGGAGAAAATTCCGAAGAATGAGCCCTGTTCAGTTCAACCTGTCTGTTGTGACTAATGCTTTCAATTCCCCTCCACTCTGATAAAGGAACCAACAAAAAGGACAGTAAGTCTGGGCTCTGTTCTAGGCTGTGACATTTACCTAGGCCTGTGTATGGCTTTGGCCAAAATATCCCTTACCATGCTAGCAGTCAGCTGGGAAGGCAGCTTGCACAAAGTGCCTTGAAGAGCAAGGCAATGCCTGTGAAGGATACTGAGTATTTTACACACCCTGCGAAATCCTCCCTCTGACCGAGTACTGCAGTGACCTCTGTCAATCAGCTGCCTCCCTGCCCAGGTTATCTGGCCTGCAGGCACCACAACGATCCCCCATTCACAGGTGCAGGAAGCTGGCTCCCAGCACTGAACTGGCATGACATTGGTCAGGCAGGTTCAGTAATTCCAATGAATCAGCCTCACAGAGGGAGCTGGTTTTCTGACTGGATGCTATGAGTAAGCCACGCATAATCCCCCTTGTGCTGACACAGCTCCATCGGGGCATGCTTCAGGATGTGAGTGGAGTTTATTCCCCTGAAGAAGGAGAGAATATAGAAGAACAAGGAAGGGAATGGTGCTTCCTCATCAGCCTAGGTGCTCAGAGAATGAGCTGATCTGAAGCCATTTTCATCCTGTCTGAATTTGCCTAGGGACAGGGCATAATTATTTCTCTTAGAAAAAGAAATTATACTCCTCACTGGCAGATTTTCTCTGTAAAGCAGATGTTCCTGCACTGATCTGTGCCTTATTTTGAGGCTTATTCCTGTAAATCTTCCTGTCTTCCAGCTCCATTCAAGTAGTGCTCACTGTTAAATGCCATTAGCCACGTGAACTTTTTCCAACATCTCACTATGCAAGTGAACCTATGCAAGTCAAAGGAGCACATAATTATATTGTGGAAGAATGTGGATCTGCTTTGCACAACACTATCTCCATTGCTGGGATACTTTGCTGGCTATAACACACAGTTTTCACAAGGGTTGCATAATATTTTTCCTATGTGCTCTTGCAGATACTCGATTGACAGGAGCAGTGATCCAGGACGGTTCTTTTATGTCGACATTACATCAGGAGCACTGATGACTGCAAGACCTCTTGACCGGGAGGACATTTCTTGGCACAACATCACTGTGTTGGCCACGGAGCTGAGTAAGGAGAATGCAGACTGTACATAGATTAAAGAGATACAGTAGACAAAGCAGGCTGAGAGACCTGAATTCAAGGTTCACATATTGTTGTGCACTGAGTGGGAAGGTGCATTAAGTGAATTCCTCCTCTGACATCAACACACAAATGCTGCGTTTTATTTATTTTTCATGCTCATTTTCACAGGGTGGGGGAGGCATAGAGGATGGGAATTAAATGCAGAGTCCTTTTTCTTCAATTCATTAGCATTCCAGGGATTTATTTAAAACTTATCCTGGTGTGTTTCTGTCAGAGTCCTCTCACTTCAGAAGGGCTAGGCAGCTAAAGCAAATACTGCAAAGGCTCCACAGCTGCTAGAACTCCCAGTCCTGCCTGGGAGGATTGAGTGGTGCAGAGACTGGTAGGCAGAAGTGATCCTACACTGCTAGGTCACTAGTTGAAATCTGCTCTGGTTCAGCAGCAAGTAAATGACATCGCCATCTGCTTGCTACATAAATAATTTAGGTCAGAGTGCTTTGGGATCTTTGAGTGTGCTGAACTCATTATGCTTTTGGGTTTTACAATGACCTAAAACTCAGCTCAGGATTCATCTGTGCTGGGTATTTTTCAAGGCTGTAAGAAGGAGATGCTCATTTCATAGTGTCAGTATGAAAAATTTAGCTGAGTTGAAATACTGACAGATGTGAGCTTCATAAAGGAGCTTCAGATATATATGCAAATAAAAGGTTCACCTAATCTTCACCTTAAATTCCTTCGGTTCACATAGCTTTTGCTCAGGGTCTCAGTTCATCTGTGAGGGGCAGCAGCTTTTCTGCTGCTTGGTGCCAATAGCTGAGTCATTCCTTGTGTCTCAGAAAGCTTCCTGTACATCTAGACTGTGCCAAAGGTATGGGGCACTTTGAGAGGAACAAAGTTTCAACAAGCTTCCCAAATTGCAATCAGCCAGCTTGAAAGCAGGGGGAATATTTCACAAAAGTTGGAGTGACTCTGCCACATATTTGCAGGCTGTTACAGCACACGATGCCTTTCTGTGCCCTTTTAAGTAGTGAGAGGGGTTGAGACGATGGGATTTCACCCCCATCTATTTTGACACTACTTTTATTTTCAGCCACCAATGGCCATTGCAATTCCATGACTCTATAAAAGCTGCCCCTGTAGCAGCACTTGAGGGTGAGAGCAATAGGAAGGCAAGTCTTCCTTTGGTTTCCTTTCCATCAATCCTCTGTCAGTTTTGCTCTGTACATGTGCAGCACAATATTTTAATTTCATGAATAGTTTCAAAAATGTCATAGCTGTGCACTCCTGAATGAGGCCCCTAGTGCTAAAGGCTAGATCAATTATTTCTAAGAGTGTAAATGCAGGTATTCATCTGCCACAAGAACAGGTGTATTAGCAAGGGGTATGTGTGCATATGTGGGAAGCTGAAGAGATTACATTACAAATTAGGGAGAAACAACATAGTTTGAGTATTATCTCAATGACACAATGTGACATGTTGTGGAATACAGTACAGTGAACATTTAAGAAAATTCTTGAGTTTATGTAATATATATGATATATATGAATAGATCATCTCTTGCTATAAAGGGAGATATATTTGGAGATAAATGTAAAAAGTGCTACAGCTAAAAAGAAGATGAGAATACTGATATTAAAGAATGTTCTTGATTTTTGCATCTCTTCTGATCCCTTATTATTTTTTTCTTTCTTATTATAGTTTCATTTTATCATAAAATCGGGGGGGTGGGAAGATGATTTGGGGCAGACAAGCACAGTAAAAAAACCAAATTATTTTGTAGCCACTTAGTTTGGAATTTGTGAAGACATGTGAAAAGATATACGGATTTACTGGCAAAGAAAGCTAATGCACCAGTGGGACAGAAACATCACAAATGATGTCATGCAGAATGTAAAATTTTCATTGCAATTTTAAGCTTCACTGAAAGCTTTTCTGTACAATTTCATGTGTTATTACATTTTAAACCCCTCTGTACAAAGTATCAAAGACTTGACACTATTTTTGAGTTCAAGGAACATAAATTCTGAGCAAAAGAATATCTGAATTGGAGATAGAAACTGCCATTTTTAACAGGTTCTAAATAACAAGTCTATCCTTAAAACAGTACCTTCCTAATTCATGCCACCAGTAGGGAGGCTCAACAAACAGTATTGCCCAGTTCAAGGGCAATAAAAAGCAAAATAAGGGGCATTGTCTAAAACCTTTGCTCTAGAAATAGTTCATTGAACTGAACCAGGTTGAAGTCTTTTACGGAATTTGTTTGTTTGTAAAATATGTGATTAGATAGGAAGCCAGGCTAGACAGAGAGCAGCACTTGCAGCTTCACTCTGAGTCACACAGTACCCAAGCCACCACAGTTCCTGATGGGAAAATGTAATTTAACACAAGCTAGTAGTGGAAAACCTGCTTTACCTCTTGAGCAGAGTGAAGTGCAGCCTCTTCCCCTTGTCATAGGTTATCTTTCTTTACATTAAACCTTCTTCTTCCAGATAACCCCTCACAGGTGGGCAGTGTCTCTGTGACGGTGAAAGTCCTGGATGTGAATGATAACGCACCAGAGTTTGCAAGATTTTATGAAACTTTTGTTTGTGAAAATGCCAAAGCAGGCCAGGTGAGAAATGCCTCTAACACGAGGGGTTGGGAAGGGCATGCTGTCCCACATGGAGGCAGCATGCCAGGAAGGGTGAGTGTTGGAAAGAGGGCTCAGCTACTCACACGTTTCATCTGAATTCTTAGCAGCAGCTGTCTGTGCTTCATTTCAAAGGCAAGCATATCGCACTGGAAGGAATATCATATATAGCACCTCTTTTGTTTCTCCCACATTTCTTTTATTCTCCCAAAGTAGATTCTAGGCACACTGCACAATACATTTCACAGCTGAAACAAAGCCTTTCCCTAAGGCATGTGCCAGCAGGCGAACAGCCAGTGTGTCCTGTAGCAGCATCAAAGACAGGAGAAGTGTTATGAGAAGTGCCACAGAATCAGCCCAGGCCACGTGTGACAGACAAGGCTTACTACTAAATGTTTTAAGATCCTTAAGCACACCTGGACTTAGGGGAGCTGGACATAATTTACTACATCAGGTTCAAAGGGGTGCCAAGCACAATATGTTCTGGTGTGAACTGAAGATGACAGAGACAAAGCAACACAAGACTTCCCATTGCATACACTCTAAAAGAGCACCTTCAAGCAAGTGGTGAAGACTCTGCTCCTCTCTCTTCCAAAACCCCATCAAAGCCCTCACCAGTGCCAGAGACAGACATGAGTTCTCCCTCGCTGGAACTGCTGCTAGCTCTGCTGCTGATCTTTAGTGGGGAGCCACTTCTTGCTCCACCACCAGGATCCACGGTGTGGACTGGTGCCTCCTAATGCAAAGCTGACTAGCTTAAATAGCATTTAAACACATACACACACCCCTCATGATCTGTGAAGGAAAAATTATGCGAGTAAGATCACTGTGTGTTTGCTGAAGCTTCTCCCAGCTGTGTGAAGCAGAATGAAATAGCTGCTCACTGCCGGGGTAACTGTCCTTACAACTATCATATATAGGATATCTTTGTCTCCTTTGTCTCACCAATTTACAGAGGTTCTTAATAATATAGGCAATAGAAATCATTGCCTAGACCTTTTTTTCCTGGTTTTGAAGGATGAGTGTCCTAACTAATAAGCTGTCTAAGTTCAATATTATTATGAATGCTAATCTGGACTATTTCCTTCAGCAGAGGATGCTAAATTTTACTGCCACATTTTAAAAAGTTTTGAAATCAGTTTTAAGGTGGTGAAAGAGCCTTTATGGGTCTGACATTTGCCTTTGAATCCCAAAATAACTTTCAAGTTAAAAAAAAAAACAGGTGAAGATTTATTCCTTGTCCAAAAAGACGCCAGAATGTTTATTCAGACAGTGCTCATTGTGCTTCAAGCTGTTAGACCTACTTTACAAAGCCTCTATAAGTGAAGTAACAAATCTCTTTTTGGATTAAGCATTGTCTTCGTTTCTTTAGTTTGGTGTTATTTATTGCATATGCATTCTGCATGGTTGGCTTTTCTCTCATTTACACTGACATCTTAGGAAGAATTTTATTGATTTAAAACTAAAAGAGTGGCAAAATAATCAACCTGAAGTCCTTTTCTACCTGCATAATGAAGCTGAAAGTAAGTATGATCTTTCTTACAAGCTCTCTAATGCACAATGAATCTTCTGAAAAACCTGGGCCCCCAAAAGGCAAAAAGAAATGTGCAACAGAAGATAGGAATGCATGAGAGGAAAACATTATTTCTGTTATTTGAGGTAAACTGAATATCTCCTCCTTTGTTTAAAAGTGATGTGCATGACCACAGCAAGACAGATGACCCCTGCAAGCTTTTGAGTCTCTTCTTGAGAGAAGATTGTACTTCTGAAAGGCAATTTTATTCAAATGCTCCAGTTGCCTATATTTATACATATAAAATACATGTTATCTATTTGATTGTTTGTTTATATTAGAAATATTTTGCTTCTCACATCTTTCTACTTTTCTCTTGTGTTCTGTAGCTGATTCAGACAGTGAGTGCCATCGACAGGGATGACCCACAGGAGGGTCAGCACTTCTACTACAGCCTGGCTCCAGAGGCAGCCAACAACCCCAACTTTACCCTAAGGGACAATCAAGGTAATCAGAGTGGACACAGACAGTTAGCTACTCTAATTTCTAATGCCTGAGTTGGACTTGAGAAGCTGTGACTTAGAGTGGGTGCTAAGAGTGCCATTTCAAATAATACCAAGTGACACCTGCTCCTTACAGGCAATAATAAAATGACATACTATTTAATACACTTGAAGGTTATATGATATTTTCTTCTCTATAAATATTCTCTAGCAATAGGCCTCTTTTTTTCTTTTTCAAAGAAATGTGCCAGTGTTTTGTGCAAATTCAGGTCTTTTGGTCAGGCTGCAGGCATCTCAGATTATCGGAGTGGAAATTGCATTTGCTCAAAAGGAGACGCTTGAAGGTAGGATAGTAAGTGTAACTAGAAGACAAATCTGAAGGGAATTACATTGCTCTTTTTTTGTACTCTTCATGTTTTCTCCCAGGCACAGAAAAACGGAAGGTTCTTGTACTGTTTCAGTCTTTTCCCCCAAGCACTTTCTTTCTTTCTCCTTGCACATCCTCATTTTCCCAAGGAAAGAGGGAAGTAGGGAGGACTTGCAGAGCCTTAGGGAGGTAACTTGGTGTACAGCTAAAGGTCTGTGTAAGATGACCTAAGTAGAAATTGAAACAGCAGTGGAAAGATTAATGGAAAACCACTGGCATTTGAATATTCTAACCAGTGGAATTTGATTCTTTTGGGAAAGCTTTGGTGGCTTCAGAGCCTGCAGGAAAGTCCTGCCATAGCAGGCCCCTTTGTATGGCTGCTGTTGATAGATGATCTCCATGGGCAGACAAGGTCTAAAATCAGGTCCACACCAGCCTTCACTAGGAAAGAGAGATGACCTTGAGTGACCTGGTGCAAAGCTTTGAGAGTCAGTATTGAGGGTCTGGGTTTCAGTATGAATTTAGTGTGTAAAATACCACAAATCAGCAAGCAATTCCAGAATAAATGGGGAGAAAGACTGGCCACCTGCAGCATCCATGGCCAGCCTCCAAGCCTAGCCTTACTCCCACACATGCCTACTTGTCACACTTGCTTCCATAAGCCCCTATCTGAGCCTCTCCAGGCATATGAAAGAGCAACAGAAAGGCTTATAAAGGATCCCATGCCTTCACTAACCAAACATGTCTTAAAACATGCTACTTGCAGTGTCTGGAACCCTCCTCCACAGCATGCTAATGCTCTTTCATCCCAAAAGCATTTTTTTCTATAGTGTCACTGAAGCCTCCCCACACAATTTCTTGTATTTTTATCCCCTTCTTTCTCTCCTTGTCTTTTTTATTTGTGAGTATATATTGCCAAAATAAATGAACAAACATAACACAACTATTGCTCAAGCATTTGGCAAAGCAAACTCATTTCATCCTCAAGGCATTGCTCTAAAAAAAGGAAACTCACAAAACTCCCAGCATCAGAGGCACTTTTTCTGTCTAAGGCCATAATTGCAATAATCTATAGTGACAGCAGTGACTGAATGGCTGTGCCTCCCATTGTCTATAAAATAACAGCTTTCCATATAGATAGATAGATAGATATAGATATATATGCGTGTGTATATATATATATATCTCACAAGAAGCTTAGGGTACCATTAGTTACTAATTTGAAATAAATATGTTATGTATCAAACCGCTGACTATTTGAATGATCCACACAGTAAGCCACAGTATAAGAAGAATATTAATCTACTAGAGAGCATCCAAAGGAGGGCCATGAGGATGGTGAAGGGTTTGAGGGGAAGATGTATGACATGCAGCTGGGGTCACTTGGTCTGCTCAGCCTGGAGAAGACTGAGAGGAGACTTGATTGCAGTCTATAATTTCCTCGTGAGGGGAAGCAGAGGGGTAGGTACTCATCTCTTCTCTCTGGTGACCAGTGACAGGACTTGAGAAAACAGCATGAAACTGAGTCAGGGGAGGTTTAGGTTGGCTATGAGGAAGAGGTTTTTCACCCAGAGGCTGTATGATCACTGGAAAGTCTCCCCAGGGAAGTGGTCATAGCACCAAACCTGTCTCAGTTCAAGAAGTATTTGGGCAAAGCTCTCAGGCATACACTGTGACTCTTGGGCTGTCCTGTGAAGAGCCAGGAGTTGGACTCAATTATCCTGATGAGTACCCTACAACTCAGCCTGTTCTATGATTCTATGATTAAGGGTTTATTTACTGCCTCAGCAATTTGGAGTGCAGTAGTCATTTCAGTAAAAGTAATTTATGCTTATATTTTCATCTAGGGACCACTAAGAACTACATAAATCATATAACTTAGGCACAGAGGGGGTAGCTATACCATTTGTCACAGGGTGGCTAGACAAGAAACAGAACACTCTTTGCTAGTCTCAGACTGTGCCCATAAACACGAGGCAGGAATGCTTCCCAGGCTGTGGGAAGGCACTGTTAAGATTAGCAATTGTGCTGATTACTTGGTTGTCCAATAGAGCAGTAAGAGAAACTGCAAGATGTGTAGCCTTCTTGGCAACAATTAAAACCTTGATTTATACTGAGCAACCGATAGCTCACAGTTTGCATTCTGATGAGCTGTTTTACATATTTTTTTGGCCCTTGTAATTTTAGTCTCTGAGAACTTCTTCAGTCTATTCATTCTTTGCATATCTTCAACAGACAGAGAAATCCTTTTGTTCTCCTTTATAGATGGGGATCTGGAGCAAGGAGAAATTAAGCTACTTACACGCTAGGTTCTCTTTGAGTTCAGTAAAATCAGTGAGAAATAGACGTGTTAAGTAGCTGCAACAATCTGGGCACAAATGGCTTCTCAAGGCCTTATAGGATAAATGTGATGAAGCAGAGAATTGAGCTGGAATCTCCCATCTCTTTGGTATCTGCTGCAGGGCATTGGCAAGCCATCCTCCTTCCACCTTCTTCCAGGTGAGACTATGCTGGGAAAAAGTTATAGAGTCTTGCTGTAAGAATGAACAACAAAATAAGCTTACTGCATTTCCAAATTAAACTCTGAGCTGATCTTCTGTTGAACCTTAATCACTGCCCTCCTGGGGAACCAGGAACTGTTGAAGAGAGAAGCCTTTTTTAATAGATGCAGGATCAGGACTGGTCATACCCCCACCAGGCCTGTCAATTGAAGCCTCTGGCAGTTCTTCGCATTACAATTAAATTTGTCCTAGGAAAAATTTTAGCTATTTCTGCCTTCCCTTCACACGTGTAAGCAGTGAGCTGAATATCCTCAAGGAAAGGTGTGACTCTCTCCCCAGCCCAGTCGTGTCTAGATTGCCTGCGTCCTTGTGTTCTTTCTCCCACTCCTGGTGGAATATTTCTGTATATTGTTACTAACTCTTTATAATTATTGCAATCAGTTTTTAAAGTCTAACAGAATTGTCAGGCTAATCATTCCCAGTTCTTCTGCAGGTGCATGCAGAAAGAAACCAAGTCTTTCTTGTGAGAAGAGCAGTGGTTAGCTCTGATCTCAAGGTTGGGACCTACACTGTGGTTCATTCCCCTGACCTCTCCAGATAGGTACATCATTTCCAGTGAGGCAGAAAACTGCAGGAAGATGGTGCTCCATGGCTTGTTCTCACAACCACATGAAGACACCAGCCTGCACGCCTGTGGGAAATTCAGTTTTCACACAAATGTGGAACCAGCCATGCTGCAATCTTCAGCATCTCTGCTCAGTGTTGGAGCCAAGTGCTGCCATCCAGCCCTCTATGAGCCAAAGGTGCTGCTGTGTTGGAAGCTGGGAGAAAAAATATTGCGCATTCTTATCATGTCTGGTTTTTTTGTTGGTTTGTTTTTTTTTTTTTTTAGATATGATAGGGCTTTCATGTCCTCACTAGCCCTCTTCTCTTGATGGCTGCTGCTTAGCAGACATCAAATTTAGATTAAAATTCTGTACTCCAGTTTGTGCCATGCTGCATCACATCCCAGCATGTCCTTCGCACTGCACTAGCTCGTCAAATCACACTGACTTTTGATAAGTCACACAAGAAGTTTTGGCATTAATGTATTTCAATTGCAGAGTAACAGGTAGAACAAATCTTTAGGGATGATTTGGATGCCTGCCTAGTACAAAGCAAAATGAAACATAAGGTCCAAAATGTAATGCTAGGAGTTACAAAGATAATTTAATCACCAAGAACATTTGAGACCTGGATGATATGGTCATCACATCACAGCAGAAGGTACATATACATACATATCGTTCAATATTAGATTATAGAAACTTGGTTTTGGTCTGAGAATAGAATTATTTAAGACCCTTGATTTTGCACAGGTTCTGTCAGGCTCTCTGGCTGTGACTTCATTTACAGTGAAGTATGACTAACTCCAAATAATTAATCTTCCCCTCACAAAGAACAATTTTACATGAAATGAAGGTTTGCTGTCACCTAAATAGAAATTGTGATTTCTGTTGTAAGTCAGTTTAAAGAAAGTGAATCTTTCACCTAGGAAATGGAAAAACAACCAAATTACTACAGTTAGGGTGACTCAAGTATTTTCATTTACACAGCATAAATGCAGGCACTTTGCCACTTTCTGCCTTTGGGCTGCTTTTCCTCATGCCAGAACTGGCCCAGTGATGAAAAGATGTGATATTAATAGCTATGGAGTACATATAGAGGGCACATAAACAGCCCAAGGGAGAGAAAGCACTTGTATGTGCCCCAGGAGAGAGAAGGGAAAAGTTTGAGCAGGCAAGGACTCCTGTCCACAGCACTCTCCTTGCCCAGGAGCCAAGAGAGGCACAGGGTACTGCTCCCTGATGGGTTTTGGGACACATTCCTGAATCACAGAGTCATTTAGGTTGGAAAAGGCCTCCAAAATCATTGAGTCCGATTGTTAATCTAATGCTGCCAAGTCCAGCACTAAACCATGGCCACCTACACATCTTTTGAGTATCTCCAGGGATGGTGACTCAAACACTTCCCTGGACAGCCTTTTTCAATGACTGACCATCCAATGAGTGAAGAAATTTTTCCTAATATCGAAGCCTCCCCTGGCATAACTTGAGGCAGTTTCCTCTTGTCCTATTGCTTGTTTCTAGGAAGAGACCTACCTATGTCTGCCCATACCCACTGCACATACTCAGAGCTGCATTGCATATCAAAGGTCAAATCAGTAAACACTAACACATAATCAGTTTTAAGCAACTTTGGGATTTCATCTTTCATCTGGTGGTTTTTCCTCAAAGCTCCAGCTCTTGGGATCACATGATTTAACAAGCCACTACAATTTCACTATATACTTGCATGCAGACATGCAGCACACTTCAGAATTTTATGTTACTGGAGTAAAAGCTTGAAATGTCATCAACGTGCAAGAAAATCTCACAAACTGACATCTCAGTACTTAGGTGTGCCTGTACTTTCTGATGCCATAAGATTTGCAGCACAGAGTTTGTAACTTGGACTGTAGTTTAAGTCTAGGAGACAATTCTGGCTAGTCTAGCTTGAGTTTGCCTATATTCCATGGTTGGCTGTATATGATGCTCCTGATTTCCTTTCAAAAAGCCAGCAAATAATTTTTGGTGTCCAGACTACAGTTGATAATATATCTGAATTTATCTACATGTAACCTGAGTCTCTACACTGAAAAAAAAAAATCACCCAATATTTAAATCTTAGCAGCAAATGAACAGAGAAATAATAAGGAAATTGAACACTTTTATGTTAATATTTTAGGTTTTTTCACAGTCTACTTGTGATCAGAAGGTTTCTTGCCATTCCCAGGCAGCAGTCCCATTGTGCCAATCTACCTTGGAACAGCTGATCAGCATCCTGCATTTTCAAGCATAGCAAATGTGCATTGGTAACAACCTGGAGATGCAGATGGCCAGATTGCATGATCCCAGGTTTCTGGGATCCAACACGTGACCTCTTTTGAACCAAGGGAACAGGAAACAAAACTAAGCAGTAAAAGAAACTGTATGAAGATCATCTCCCAAAAAATGGCACAGCATCAGGATCAGTTTGTAGATCTGCCAAACTGGAAAAGTACCTGTGTTCCCCATTAATCTTTGCTAGCTCAAGCCATGCAGACATGTTTGTAAGAAAGGACAATTTTCATGCAAGTCCTTTGGACTTCTTAGTGAGCCAGATCACATTGGAGACATTCAGTCTTCCGCTTGCCAAAAGTCTCTGAAGCTACAAGGCTCAAAACCAGCACTGACAAAATCAACATTCATCTCCACAGAGTTTTGCTTTGGCATCCTGAGATGAGAATTGAGAACAACTTCCTGAATCCACTTTCCACCTTTTTTCCCACTTTTTTTTAATTAGGAAACTTGGTGCACATTCTGAGGAATTTGAGGGCAGAGATAGACAGGAATTCAAATGCCACTGGTAAATTTTGACATTTAAAAAAACCACGTTGAATATGAAGGAAAAAGCCCCAAAGGTAGGAATTTCCCTTGAAATGGCCAATAGCAACTGGCTGTTAGGTCACTCTTTTACTATTTTTGTCAGCAGCATCATTTTGATTCCTTTTGATTTCAGTTCTTATAAAAAACAGGCAGTCAGTCACACTAAATGAAGCAGAATGGTCAAATCAAAGCAGAATAATTCTGACAATGATGACACAAAGCATTCTGACTTTTTTCTATGGCAGAAGTACTAATGAAATTGCATGTATTTCACAGAAAAAAAATGTTCAGTTGCGAATTTTCAACTCTCTGCTGCTTTAGGATAGCAAGCTGGGTTTTTTCCTTTGTCTCCTTGTTGCCTCAAACAGATGACCATGCCATGTATCAAAAAACACAGAGTACCATAACATGTCCACAAGGGCTATATGCCAGTGTCTCTAAAATGGTGGCAGCATCTGAGATCTAGAAAAGCTGCTGAGTATAAGCAAACAGAGACAACAAGTTGCCTCCAACTGCTCATTTCTCTCTTGCCCTCTGAAAGCTCTCTTAGCTAAATCCGAGCACCATGAGTTTGCTCTGGGCATCTTATATCAGAAGGGGTAAAGGCAACTCTTAAGGTTTGCCTCTCAGGTTTGGATCCATGTCCTGAGAAGATACTGGAACAGGGGAAGCAGAGGCAAAATTATTAGTGATGAACTGATTAAAAAAAAAAAAATAGAAGAGAGAAGAAAATATGGATGTGGGTCTAGGGCTGATTTTTTTAACATTCTTTCTTTACTGAATGTATTTGCTCTGCATACAAGCTGTTCTCTCTGTTTATTTCCTGCCCCTAGACAACACAGCGTGGATTTTGACAAGGCGCTCTGGCTTCAGGCAGCACGAGCAGAACACCTTTTACCTGCCCATCCTGATCAGCGACAACGGGCGCCCGGTGCTGAGCAGCACGGGCACACTGACCGTGCACGTGTGCAGCTGTGACGAGGAGGGCATGGTGATGTCCTGCAACGCCGAGGCCTACGTCCTCCCTGTCAGCCTGAGCCGAGGGGCACTCATCGCCATCCTCGCCTGCATCTTTGTCCTGCTAGGTAAAGACTTCCCTTCTTCTTGGGTGGGACAGACTTCTCGGTTCTGGTCACGGAGCTGCTGGTCCACCAAAGGTGTAGGACCCAAACAAACACACACACACACACACACACACACACACACACACACACACACACACATCTGTCTATACGTGTATATGTGAACACATGCATGCCTGAAGGGTCAAATCAAGGACCCGATGGTGTAGTCAGCAGCACATGGCTTCAGGCTCTGGACTGTAGGAATGGGGAGAAACTATGGCCTACAAATATTTCTTCCAGATGCCCAGTGTGCTAGGGTGAAAATATGGCCATGCTTTCCTGCAAGGGTATGGCAGTGGGAAGTATTGAGAGCTGTGGCTTGGGGCAGGTTGGTTTCTCATCTTACTCCATAGGAAACAGTAGTGGTAAGCTCAGTTCCATTTCTTTTCTTTTGGAGAGAGATATCCCCACCTCCATCCTTTTTCCTTGAGACTCTACATTTAAATGGTTCCTGTGCTGCAGTAAAGGAGCTGAGTGTCTTGCATGAGTTCTGTCTCCACAATTAAATTCCATTCTTTCCTTGCCCAGGCATTCTATGTCCCCTGTTAGCTGTTGGTATCAAAAGAACTTCAGTTCCCTTGTTCACTCTCTCAAATCATGTGATACTAGTTCAAAACACAAATTCCCTGAAATTTCAGGGGACCCAGTTTGAAGAACAGTGCAGTAAGATACAGGAAAAATTCTTTAAAAATGCCTCAATTCTGGCTCTTCAAAAGAGCCTAGATACCTCAGTTCAAAATTTCAGTATCCAAAATCTCGGCTGAGTTCTAACTCTGGAAATAGTCAGAAAGTGATGGCACATTTTCAACAGCAAAGGGCTCTGGTGCTGGTACGACCACTTCTCCCTATGCTAATAAGCACAGTGAGGGCGAGGAGCACCAGCACTGCAGCATTGCAGGAAGCTTGCAGATAAACAAAAAATTCTTTGCAGCAGACTAAGGGGCTAGCTCTGCATTTTGCTGTGTAGGCAGACATATCACCGTGGTGCCTTAGCACTATCCATCTCTGTCACATGCAGTGGCCAGCCCAAAGGAGGCTGCAAAACCCACCCGCATAGCAGAAAACAAAATATCTCTATGGCACTATGCTGCTGCAGATAAATTGTTACTGGCCTCTGAGAGGGCTAACTTAAAAGTGGTAAGCACCACTGCATATACATGTCCTAAGTGTCACCAAGAGTTAAGAATTCAGGTGAGAAAGAGGACAGATCAGCAGGATCTCAAGCTACCGGTTTTGAGTGGGGAGTGAGAGAGACAGATTTCTACACCCCTCAACTTACAAACACCACAGCTCTTTAAATCCAAGGGGCTGGTTGGTCTCACCCAGGGGAAAGTAAGGGCAGAGGAAAGTCTGAAGCCCTGGCAAGATCTGCTCCTTGCTGACAGCCCCGTGTCTTGCTTGTGTCCCGCAGTGCTGGTGCTCCTCATCCTCTCCATGCGGCGCCAGCGGAAGCAGCCGTACATCATCGACGAGGAGGAGAACATCCACGAGAACATCGTCAGGTATGACGACGAGGGCGGCGGGGAGGAGGACACGGAGGCCTTCGACATCGCCGCCATGTGGAACCCGCGGGAGGCCCAGCTGGTGGTGAAGAACCGGCAGGACATGCTCCCTGAAATAGAGAGCCTCTCCCGATACGTGCCTCAGGCGTGCGTCATGGACAACAACGTCCACAACTACGTGCTCGCCAAGCTGTACGAAGCTGACATGGACCTGTGGGCGCCTCCCTTCGACTCCCTCCAGACCTACATGTTTGAAGGGAACGGCTCGGTGGCGGAGTCGCTCAGCTCCTTACAGTCCGTGACGACAGACTCAGAGCAGAGCTACGACTACCTGACGGACTGGGGGCCGCGCTTCAAGAAGCTGGCCGAGATGTACGGGGCCACGGACAGCAGCGGGGCCCTGTGGTAACAGACGAGGAATGGCAGAGGGCTTTCCACGTGAAACGGTGTCCGGTTCGGTCCATTCTCATCAGATGCTTCCATGGACGTGGGTGAGGCCTCATAAAAAAATAGCAATACAGTGCTTGGATGAGAATGGGAAGAAGGGTGCGAAGGAAGGTCTCTCTGGATCAGCTTTACTCAGTTAAATTAAGTCACGTTTTTGAAACTATGAGAAACAGAAGGAAGGAAGTTTTTTCCTGGTTCTTATAGCAAAATTGGAGAGCTCCACACCTGGAATATGGCATTGTTTTCTCTCTCTTCCTTTCTCTCCCCTTTGTACACGGCAGCTTACTGAGCTCTATACATCAGGGTTCAAAGATCTGTAAACTCCAACTCACTGAGAAATTGTCACCACAGAAGAGTTGCTTCCCACTGGTCTTTTTTTCCCCATTAAAACAGAAAAGAATTGCTTGCTAACAAGAGAAAAAAAAATTCTGCAAAGCAGAAAATTGAAACTGGAATCTCAGAGGGCTCCTTGTAAACTAAACTCCTCCCTCTGTTGCTAACAGAGTTCTTTTTTAATCCTTTAGAAACAAGGCTGAGGTTGGGGGTTTTTTTCCATGTGACTGAGAGGGCTGGGGAAGAGGCTTTGGATTTCTGCTCTAGTTTAATGGCTGATCTGTGAGTCATTGGCGTTAACACTAATCTATCTCCTATCAAGTTTGTGTAAATTTATTCTTGACTCTTTAAAACCTGACTCTGCTAAACTGCTCAGAACAAAACCAGAAAATCTGCCTCTTTTGCACTGTAGATGTCTCTTCCATGTGCCAAATGTGAAGATTAGATTCTACCAATGAAAGCCAAATAAATTTTAAAATAAGAAAAAGCTATATTTGGTAACTACATGGGTTAGATGGGCTTTCCTAATCTGTGTGAGGTCAATCCAAGGGATGTTTACATACTGTAGATAACCTACTTGAACAAATGCAGTATTATAGACCAATAAATGGATGTAAGAAAATTACATGTATAAGTTTTGTATATTTGTTAATTTTGGTAATAAATATGATGTACTGCATACAGTACAGTACCTTAGCACCTCTTTTAATAAAAGTTAAACAGAAGGGAAAGTCTGGTGGCAATTTATTGACTGTTTTGCACACAGCAGTTAGTGCTTATCTGCAGCTTTACATGCCTTAAGCATCAAGAAAAAATCGTTCATCAGCATCATGTCAATGAGACAAGGCTTCAGTTTGCAGAATCGAGCAGATTGTCTGCTTCTTTTATCACTGTTCACTTGGACATTGCCCCTAGCAGTGAATCAGCCCAAGTACAGCCCACCAGACTAGTTTCCTTTCTAATCAAATGATGCTGAGGTCAAAAGAAAGTCTTGCCTGATTTTTTTGAAACATTAAGTCTGGGGCATTGATAGGCCTGGAAACCAGTTACACAGCCCTTGACAGAGTCTCATGCCTTCAGAGACATGACAAACTAAGATAAAATATCTATTTATTCTTACTCTGCAGTCAGTTTTTCACCTGGATTGTCTCTTGTTTGCATGTGTAAATGAGAAGAGCTAGGGAAATTACACTAACACAAGTTTCATGGAAAGTGGTGAAGGGCCTCTGAAAGCAGAACAGTCTGCAATGGAATTTGCAGGTTTATTTCTAGCTAAGGGCTCTCTACACCTCCAATTGCCCAGAAAATAGATGTGCATACATAACCACCCAGTTACCACACTTTTACTATGGACATGCCGTGCTCAGTTACTATTGTAAATGTGCACAAAATATTGCAGTCTCTCCTTTGCCTAATCTTACATTGCACCAATTTAAGACAGAAGCCTTGGTTCCATAGACTCATACGAAGTCATGCATCCCTGGAGAGCCATGCACCCACCAAGGAAAAAAGATTTTAGTGATTTCTTGCTTGCTAATCTGATGCAAATCTGAAAATTTGGGCCTTCACAAACATAAAATGCCAAGGGTTCTGCTTATCACCTGAACATGCTTGACACCATTGCTTGACACCATTGAAAGAGCACTGATAATTATTTTGATTCTTTTACTCATACCATAGCACTCACCCTCACATGTCATATTGATTTTAAAACATTAAACTAGAACTGCAGCCATCATGCTCAAGGAAGTAGTACAAAGGACACAGAGCTGCTGTTGAAAGTCTGAGAGCTTCCTCTCCTCCTGCCACCACAGATACCACAGAGCATATACAGGAGGACATCAATTCCACCACTTCCCTGTCTGATCTAAATATTAGTTGTACATATTTTAAGCAGATGCCTCTTTCTTCTTAAAGCCCCAGCTGTTAAAGCTCTGTAACCTTTCTAGGCAGTCTTCCATGGCATCAGAATACTCATTGCTGAAAGTCTTCCAGAAGTATAAGGATTTACCCCTTGCAGCCATACAAGCCTGCAATGCACATAGATGACTTTGTCCCTCCACAGAGCTAAGGTTTGGTATTTTCAGACCATTACTGTCTCTCCCAGCAGTCACAGTCTGCAGTAACAAAAAAGCCTCTAGATTGCTCTTCATATTCTGATTCCATGATGGTTTAAATCTCCTACTATGGGAGAGTGGGAGGATGGAGTGTAAAAGTACAGTCCAGCACCATATTGCCTTCAACCTTCTGCATGTACGGAGGGTTTTCCCAGGATGAGCTGCCTCACAGTCTGCTTTGACTCCACAGAAGCCCCCAGACGTGGCCTCTGTAAGACAGGCTAAGCAGCAGCCAGGGTCAGCTTCTCAGGCTATGTATCTCCCAGTGTGGAAACACTTTTGCTTTTGCACTTTTGTCCTTTTGCTAGGGGCTTGCACTCATGCCACAGGGGAACTCATAACCCACCTTCCTAAGCTGCATGTCAGCATTAGGCTCTCTGATTGTCCTCAGGTTTGCCTTAACTTGTGATCACAAGTCAATAGCTCCACAGCTTGTTGTGACACTTACCAGCTGGTGTTTAGTAGGCACTTGGCAGTCTGGTGCTTTATTTTTTCTGTTTTATGGAACAGGTGACAGTGTTTCTGCAGTCTGTGATATCTCTATGCCAACAACCAATACTTGCATCTATCACACTGCCAAAAACAAAACTGAAGAACCCTCTGCTTTTGCTTATGAGATATGAAAAGGATCCATTTTCAGACACATCAGGGCTCAGCAGGCCCAAAGCAGAAGAGAAGAGAAGACTCCAAGCCCAAAGAAAATGCATGATGCCACAAACTGTCAGTGCAACAAGCACACTGGTCACACAGGTCCTCAGCTTCTTGCTCAAGGGCATGCCTGGCCAAGTGTATGAAAGTTTGCAGCACTACATAAAACCTGCTCATGGTTTACAGCCAGGGAGTTTAGCCTGCTATGGTGGAGGGACTGGGTTTTGCCACACCACCAGACAACTCCAAGGGACAGTTCCAGTTCTGCATGGCACCCCACTCTATCCACTGCCCTGGTGGAAGGACAGAAATGTCAGAGGGCCAGGACAAGGTCCTACATGCCCTCACCAGTGTCCCCAGTCCCCTGTGCTCCAAGATTGGTCTGAGTGCATACAGCTTTTACCACTATTCATGTTGTTTTGTTCCTCTGATGACCTTTTTTCCACAGCTGCTAGTTCTCATGGAAAAACAAAAGGACTTGCTATCCAGCAACAATCCCCTAGTTTCAGCTGGGGCTGCAAATCAGTGGTTCAGGGGAAAAAATAACAGAGCGTGCAAGTCATTTTACTAATTTCAGCCACTTAAAAATTGAGCATATGGGCTAAGCAGTCCATCTCAACTCTCTCTCTAACAAACAGAGTTAGACAAAGAGTGATTCATTCTCCCCATCCTGGCCATCTGTATGATGCTATGGCCCCCTGGAGCTGTAGACCTCTCAGTTAATAGCCTGGCCTCTAGGGATTCATCCCTGCTGCTCAGTCTGGCCCTAGGCATGGCATTCCCAAGCCCTCTGCTCTAAATTTGGTTTTACAAGTGACCATGGGCAAACACTACAGTCTCTGATGTTTTTCTTTCCTTTTCCTACTACTCATCTCTGTCTTGTCTAGGTAGATTGCATGATTTGCCACTCTTATTATGCACTGGTCATCACACCTAGGCTCTGAGTAGCAGTGTTCTCTAAACCATCTGCCAAGGACTTCAGATCTCTTCAGAGCAAAATACAGAACTCAAGAATGCATGAAAAGAGTTAACGTCATTTTTCCTAACATAAATTTTCTTGCAACACTGCCTTTCATTTGTTGCTGCATTGCCCATTTATCCAGCTTTATTAGGCCCCCCCTTGATTTTGTCATTTCTCCTCCAGCTTTTATTGCTCTTAATCATTTTATGCTACCATCACATTTGTTGCCTAAAATTCCCTTTTAGGCCTTTCATTAAAGCCAATAGTGACACAAATCCTTGGGGGACCCAGAAGTTATATTTTGGTCACCTTGAAATATGATTTATTAGCCCGTGCCAGTATTTTCCTTGATGTGACTTTCACATAGCACAAGCTAGAACCTGCGGTCTGAGCACAGATCCCAGGAACCATATCAAACTGGAGGGATGGATATGTCCCAGAAGTCTGTTCTGCATATGCACCACATCTTACATGAGTAAGAGAAAGGAGGCATATAAAAGAGGCACAAGTGATACCTCACAGATTCCAGAAAAGTTCTGACCTGGACAAATTTAAAGCTGAGGAGATTCAGTTGCTTTTGTGTTTGTCCTGCCAGGGTATTATTACTAAGACCACCTTGGTTTATGCCAGCTTAGCTACCAGTTAGATCAAGCTCAGGAGAGCACGTGGGCTCAATAACAAGTGAGAATGGCACATGAGGAAATCTGTACTGTTGTGAGCTAGTTATGTTGCTGCTGTCCTTCCTCCTGTGTGTCAGGGTGTGAGACAGACCATTTCATCCTGTCCAAGGAATAGCCTTGAATGTATTGTCTCCACACCAAGCTGGTGTAAACAGGCAGTGGGTATGTCAAAGACATCCTAATTTGTGCCTGCTGAGGTGTGCAGCATTCAGAAGAGGAGGAGCTGCGTTTCACTCAGTTGTGCCCTGTCTCCCTCATGCCAATCCATATGGCATCAGAGAACTCCAAAATAGTCACTGCTGCAAAACAGCTGTATCACCTAAGGGATTCGTTCTCCTGCATAAAGGTCAGTGATTTGCCTCTCATTTGGACTGTAATGCAGTAATAATCTGTATCCTGTTGAAACAGACAGGAAAATTAACAGACAGCAGTGAATCTGAGGTGGAGTCAGAGACATGATCCTAGGAAAGCAGTAGGAGCTGGGGAGTCTCACTGTCAAAGACTAAGTTCAGATTTTCTGTTTTGCTTTCTTATATCAACCTTCTGAAGACCTTGCCCACATTGACACGCAAGATAATTTGCTGTTGTCCTCAGAGGTGGCACATCAGGCCACCTGCATCACTGACTCTGAGCAGAAGCAGCAGTGCAATGTTAATACTGTATTTCCCAAGAGACATTAGAGTAATATGGTGAAGGAGGTAGAAGAGAGTCACTTCACAATGAGTTTTAAAAAATCATGTGATTTTTTAAGAGCTGATGTAGGAGACAATATCATTTTCAGACCTCATTTGTTATTAAGCTCACCATTAGAGAATAGACTCTTAAGAAATAAACATTTTCAAATGCACATCTTAATATCTATAGGCTGGCTCCATGACGGCTAATCCTATAATTTTTTCCCAAAGGTACACAAGCTACACCTTAATACTAGAAGCAGAAGCTCTTGCCATGCCACATAAAACCAATAACAACAATAATGACAACAGCTATCATAATGGGGGTCAGATTTTGCTTCTGCTTTGTGGGAAGGGTGAAGGTTACCAGACTCATAAGGGAATTTAGGAAGCTGACTGTCTAGTTAAAGGATTAGTAGTTCCAGCTGTTCCAGGAAGTGTTAAAAGCCAGGTTGGATGGAGCTCTGAGGAACAAGTCAAAGGTGTCCCTGCTCATGAGAGAAGTACTGGAATTAGATGATCTGTAAGTTCCCTTCCAGCCCAGACTATTCTGTGATTCTATGATGATTCTATGATTCTTTCTGCCAAACACACATGGGTAAATCGGATCCTCCGCAGCATTACAGAACCATGATGAATGCCAAAAAGAAGATTTGGTATTTTTTACCATATCTAGGAGAAGAAAAATATGGAAAATTTTCCTTTCAAGCAATGGTGCTAACACATGATGGGTTATTTGGCGTTACTTCTTGTCTTCTTTGCAGAGATTATTCTTGGGGCTTGTCAAAGGGAAGCAACCTGTCCAGAAAAATCATTTTTTTATGAAGTTCAACAAATATTCTGTAAGATCATAGGTATCACAGATGGAAAAAGTGGGAAAAAATGAGGTACAAAGCAATCAAATGTCTTTTTAATGGAAACATAAACAGAGCCCCAGCCTGCATATAACTTATTCCAACCTCAGAGCAGCCTTCTGGTTACAAAAACTCTTGTTTACTTTCAGCTTAGCTCAAAAAGAAAACTAATTAGTTGAGGTACGTACTTTCAACAGCCTCAATCTTGTGCCTACTGCCCATGATCTTGCATTGAAGATGTACACTAGAGAGGAGGAAAAAACTGCATATTCTGACTACACACTATGCTCTTGTCCTGAGATTGCAAAAGCGTTCTTTGCAAATTCTGCTAGAGAATAGTCTGGGGGTTTTTACAGAGAAATAAATGGGAACACAGAGAAGTTCTAAAAAGTATGAAGATTTTAAAAGAAATCAATGTAGAAATGGTAACCTGTCCCAACAGTCTGCTGATCTAAACAGAATTCCTCTTGCAATTTAGTAAATTATGTCTATGGCATAGGTGGCAAGTGAGCAATAGAATTTTGAACTATAGCTCAGGTGCAAAATTATTTTTTACCAATAATATAAACACAACTGTGAGTTAAATGATAAATATAGTCCCACAACAGAAAATTATCTCTGCTACTAATTCAAGGGAATTTCACTTCATGATTTCTGTATATTTGAACCTGTCATTTACTATTCAGCCAACTGTCCAACCACTAAAGAAATCAGAAGTCAATGTTGCGTTTACATTTCCAAACAGATGAGTAGGATAAAAATGTCTGAAAGCTCTTATTAAATCTTATCATCCAGAGTTAAATGTGAAGTGTTTTCCTAGACTGTTGGAGAAGTGAACAAGCACAACATAAATTATGTGTAATTTTGAGTAATTACAAATTTTGAGATGATGTTAGCATTTTTGAAACATCACTCACAGTGAGAGTTCCAAACTGACCGATTTATAAGATATTGTGCCTCCTCCATCTTCTCTGACAAATTTCATCTACCTCATGGTTCTGCTTGATAAATGAACAGCACATTCAAAGATGTGGTAAACTGCTGGCTTGCTTAGAACAAGACAAAATTAAACAAGCATTTTCTGTCAGCAATTTCTGATAAGGTATAGTCTCAGTGCCTTGCCAGCCCTGTCTTCATTTGCAGTTGGTGCAAGAAAAAAGTGTCAGTAAAGACAACAGCTCCATCCCCTGGGCAGAGTTAGAGTCTAAAAACCACTGCAGCAGCCACCCCAAAAACATGTTTGGTGAAGGAGAAAGGAAGACTGAAAACCTTTCCTATGAACCCAGTACCATGTTTTCATATCTGGGCTCACAGAAAGCAAGGCATCTGCCACCAACACTTTGGTGAACAGCCATAACCCTGTGCAAGCCACAGAGGGCCCAGTGTGCTTTCCCACCTCATCACTAACAACCAACACCAAGGAACTACAGGACTTGAGACGTGGTTTTGACTCTGATGTTGATGCTACATGCAGATCAGGCAAATTTTCATGTTCTTTCTGTGCTGTGGCTTTCCACCCAGCATACCACAGGGGTAACTGTCCCTGCTATCCACTCTAAAGTCACATCATAACATGAAGAATTTTGGTGTTTAAGTAAGCAGACTTCTAAGCATTTTAGAGCCCCTATGCTAGATAGGATATAAAGCTGCATATTTCTTTTCAAAAAGCACATACCCTTCTAGCTATGGGAAAAGAGGAAAAGAAGGATGACTCACAAGCAGCAGATGTTGGTTGCATCTCTTAACACATTACTGGAAAGCACTCTCAGGTTGTAGGGATGCAGGCTCCCTTAAAGCCTACCTAGAATAGATTTGAAGAAAATGCTGCAGCAAGCCAGATCCTAGATCATTCCCTTTGTCTCATTTTATCAGCCGTACTCACAATATTTTGCTTCTTTGTCAGACCTTCTCTCCAAAAACATCAAAGCACACAATAAATATGAATAACTAAAGCAGTACAGCTTTCTTGATGTGTACAGTAGCTCTGTTATCAGTAGCCCTGAGAGAGTATTACTCTATTATTGTAATACTATTGCTAAAGAAAATAAGCTGAGTGTCTTGGTGCAGCCCAGCAGGATTTGATACCAATAATACAGCAAGTCTCCTTTTTCTAGAAAATTTTGAAATTAATTAAATGTCTAAGCTCTTTCTATAGACAACAGAGAGAGAGGATGAATCCTCATCAAAGCATGCACATTACTTTAGACACTCTTCTCAGGACAGGAAGATGTCACCCCTAAAGGAGTGTTTCTCTCTCCCCAGGCCATCATCTGTTGGCCACACAGGAAGTGTCCCCGTGGACCAGAGGTGCCCAAGGGACTGCTGAGACTTCAAACAGAAAGAGTAGTTTTAGATTAGATATTCAGAAGAAATTCTTTACTGTGAGGGTGGTTAGGCACTGGAACAGGTTGTCCAGAGAAGCTGTGGATGCCCCATTGCTGGAAGTGTTCCAGGCCAGGTTGGACAGGGCTTTAAGCAACCTGGTCTAGTGGAGGGTGTCCCTGTCCACACCAAAGGGGGTTGGAACTGTGTGATCTTAATAGTCCCTTCCAATCCAACCGTGGTGTGATTTTATGATCTGCACAACTCCAAAAGGGATGAAGAGAAATCTCATTAAGACATGAGTGCAAAAGACCCTGGTGAAGAGTAACATTTCAGAGGAACTCAATTTACTGGGTTGGGTACCTGTAGTGCTGCACACACTGCTTCACAAGTTTCACAAAGGTGTACAGCTCAGCAGGCACATCCACTGCTGGTGGACATACCTGGTGTCAGCACCAACTACTGCCCCCCTGCCTCACTGCTCAATCTGACATGTGGCAAAAACAAGCTGGCCAACTCCTCTTTTAATTGAAAGACGTTTGTACTGATGACCAGATGCAAGAATATGGCACTGTTTTCATACACAGTGTGATAAAGACTTTCTTCAGACCTGTAGCAAATTGTTTTTCTATTTGTATCAGATCCCTGTCCACAACACAGAGATAATGGTCTCCTCCACCTTAGCTACTCTGCCTGTAAGGCCAGGGAAGCACCTTTCATTTTGTGTCTAGGTAATGGGTACTGCAATGTATCAGAATTATAACAAGAAAAATTATGCTATTTAGCTACTTTTGCTGTTACATCCTCCCTGCCAGCCTCTGCTGGCAACTCATTGTCCTGTCTCTGCAAGTAAATACAGTGATAGCATCTAAAAGCAAAACATAGCTGTAGTGAAACATCTGATCAGCTTGCAGCCATTAAACAAACAGAATGCCTGCTCTTTCCTTTTGTTTAAAATATCATTACTGGGAACAAGTCCTCTCTATCACTGCCTTTGTGCTCCAGTGCACACGTTAGGTTTTCAAACCTGACCTAGTTTTGGCTGAAAACTTTCACTGAGAGAGCCTCAGACAGCATCTCCAGGCATGCTATTTTCTCCCGCTAATCAATACATTATAAAGGCTGGAGCGTCTCCCTTTGCCGAAAATGCAGCAAAGGATGAGGAGCCACACTGTGGTCAGGGTCTAATGCAACTTCTTGCAAGCCAACTGCACCATTGCACATGCCAGCCTCCTGCTTCCCCTCAGACCTTTCAACTTCCCTGATTCTTCATGGAGCTGACAAAGTCCAGTCCAACCCTATAACAGCTCCAATGGCAACACTCTGAAAACAGAAAAAGCTTTCCCTTCCCTGCAACAGGTAACTGGGGTTGGCATACTGCAGCCATGTTTGAGGAGCCTGGCAATGTTTTTAAGGATGAGCTGAGTTTATAACTGAAGTGTTTTGTGGCTGTAAGGTCCTGCCTTCAGGAATCATTTGTTTGTTTTAACCGCTCTCAGGATTTCCCTGAGCTGCTTTTAAGATGACTGACAAGGGGATCTGCTGAGCAGGGGATGGGCATGACAGAGTACACAGTAAATAATAACTATTTGCATTCATAATAGCTCTGGCAAAGGCTATTTAACTCCAGAGGCTTGCTCTGGAGTGAAGAGGTTCCATCCAGAATCACCAGCATTAGAGGGTGTCAAGGTGCATCTAATTGCAGACCGAGACCCCAGGTAGGCTGCACAAATCGCAAACTGTCACCCTGTGCAGCCAGACCTGGTGCTTCATCAGGCCCCTGAGATCCACACCATGTGTCAGCCAAGCACGACTGAGATGTGCAAGTGGACTCCTATTTAAGGGCAACACAGCTCATGAGAGCAGGGGGGAGGTAACATCTCATCACTGGGCAGTGTGCACATCCAAAAGGAGCAGGAAGCCAGAGGGAAGCTGCTGTCTGACCGTGAGATTTGGGGCACACTGGACAAAAAGTACCATTTAAAAGGGCTGGGAATCGGACAGTGGAAAGAAGATGGAGGCATTTGGTTGTGAGGATGCTCATGGTTGTGAGGATATTCAGTTTATCCCTGCAAAGAGAACATTCAGAACACAATGACAGAACAACAGTAAGAGGAAAATATTGATGCTACTTCATGTTCTTTTAGCTGAAGAGGAAAAGGGGCAGACAGTGAAGGACTACGTTAGAAATGCCTGAACAAAGACCTGAGGAGGAACAAAAGCAATGGCTTCAGCAGCTACTTCATGCTGGAATTTCTGATGCAGGTGAGGAGGTTATACCATCATGTAAGGCCTTAGGCTAAGAGAAAAATTCTTCTCTTTATATATGGGCTTGCTAATTTGAACATTTCCAGAAGCCCTTCTCTGGTAAGTCTTCAATAACAAAGCTAAAATTTGCACAGGAATCATTTTTTTTAGTATAGTTTTTTGCATCATTAATACCAAGCATACAGATGAAGTATAAAACACACTGCAATTAGGAGACATTGAAGACAGGTAATCCTCTCGTACCCCCATGTTTTGTTTTGCAGGGGCAACAGTTATGTCAGTTACAAGCATTCAAAAAAAAAGAAACCAAAAGGCATCTATCTCCAAATTATTAAACTTTCTTTGCTTCATCATAATAAGTTTTTCTTCTAAGAAGTAATTGCATTTTGTTTTTAACTATTTGCTGCTAACACTAGCAACTTTGGAGGTCACATCCCAGAGCTTCCAGTCATGATAAAAAGCTCTCTAAATAATTGAAAAGATGAACTGCTTTCTTAAGTGGGTGGGTTTTTTTAATGAAAACACATGAATTGCAAGAATTTTGTGATGAAACCCCTCAAGCAAGGAACACTGGCCAGGGTTCCTGGAGTCAGGTTTTTATTATAAAAGAAGGGACTGATTTTCTTCTTATCTCACACCTGAAGTTAATCCTTTGACAGCAGGGAAGGGCAGATGGAAAGAGAAATAAGACAGGCACAGGCTCATGGCCCACTTTGGGGTGCTGGTGCATTGTGTGAGGAGTCAGGTGCTGGGAGGCCAGGCTGAGCCAGCATCACCCCCAGACAGCAGCATGGCATCACAGCCCACTGCACTAAGGAGATGGAGAGAAGCTGGCACAGTTTGTTGGACCAATGTTGCAATGTCCAGCCCTCATGTCAATATGTCCTGAGGTGTAACATAGGATGTCCCTTAATGAGGCACATTTCATTTGGGATCTACAGACTTCATTGTCTGGTACCAGCTGCCTATTGGCAACCCACATCTGTGCTAGAGGTATTTATGGGATTCACTCCATTCTAATATTACCTATTGTGTCCCTGCATTCCTGCCTGTGTCTGAAGTCTGCAAAGCCTTTCTGCAAAATGTATTAACACCCTCCCCATCTCAGTGTAGTACCGTTTGTTCCTTGGCTCGTTTCATTTTATGAACTTACAGGCTGACTTCTAAAACCAGTCATCAAACATTCAAGCAATATAAGGGAAAAAAGGAAAAAAAAAAGAGAGAGAGAAAACCCGAGGGAGGAAACAGACTTCAATTTCTGATTTCCAAAAGCCTAATATAAAAAGCATAGGAGTGGGAAGGAAGCATTTGAAAATTTAATTTAAAAAAATGCCCTGGCAGTCTCTTCCAAGCAACAGCACTGGGGTTGAATGATACCTTTGTAGGCGAATCAAGGGAAAAAAAAAAACAAAAAAACAAACAAAAAAACTGTAGCCTTACAAATATCCAGCATTATACCACAAACTCATCCACGTATCTCCCTGGTTTAGTAAAAGTGTTGACACAGGTCCTCCACAGGATCTCTCCAAAAGCAGAGAAATGATGGCATGCAACAGAGCTGGTACAGCCCTTACTCTCCAGAGAGAGAGCATTTTACTGGGAGTAAGAAGGGTTGGAAACAGGCTTCACTCCCAGGTTTCCACAGTCCCTAGAATCATTCCTCAGTGCCACAAACAAGCATAAGCAAGCACAATCAGAAATGCCCTCAGGTACCAGCAGGTTAAACCAGGCTACCCATGACTTAATCAAATTAAAACATTATTGGCCAAGAATTTACATTTTTCTTCATAAGCCACTGAGCACCTGTCCAGGTTCCACTGGAAAGGAACACCTGACATTTGGCTGGCACATTTTGGTTCTCATGGTGGTGTTAACAGCCCAGAACAAGTAATTCCCACTGACAGAGCAAATGGCTGTGCTCCTCTTGGCTCCAGCCATTATACAGGATTTTGACACAGACCTTGCAAAGCATCTTTAAAGGCAGCGTGTTAACTTTCACAAAGGCAAGGATCAAAACTTGGAGAGGAAAATAGGCAGCCACTCTGAAGCACGGTTGATCCTTTCTATTGAATTGTACTGTATGGTAGATATACTCACATGAGATGCTGTCATAACATGTGTAATTTCAAAACACAGGGTATGAAGATCCTCACTCTAAAGAATAGGTTCATAAAGGAATTACAAGGCTTCTTAAATGATTTATAGCTGTTCTAACCATTTTACAGATGAGTAATACATTTTATAAGTCCACCAACAGAAGATTTAATAGAAAAGCAATCAATCAACCTGCATGATAACTAATTAACCATGTACTAAAACACCCCTTAGTGCCCTATTAACCCCTAAAGCTCCAGTCATGAACATACCCTTAGCACAAGCCCCCACACAAGAAACAAAAGCCATCTGACCCACCCAGTCCCTCAAAGCCATTAATCTCCAGCTCTTAACCTGCAACCCAAGGATGAAGGAGAGTGACTAACTTGGCAGCCTGCCCTGGAAGGCAACAGGCTCCTGATTTTCTGGAGCAGCAGGAACGCAGCATCTCCCATCTCATTACCCGGGTTTCTGCTCAGAGTTGTTTCTGACAGGGCTCTCTGTCATGTGTGCTGTGATTTTGGCACATCAATATTCCCACTTTTCTGGGCTGCTGGGGCAGTTCATGAAGAACTGCTGCCCATGGATGGACTCATGTTGGAGGACTGTCTCCTGTGGGAGGCTCCCTATGCTGGAGCAGGGGCAGGAGTCCTCCTGCTGAGGAGGAGGGAGTGACAATCTGTGAAGTACTGACTGCAAGCCCCAGTCCTGTCTCCCTGCACAGCTGGGAGAGGAGAAGATAGAGAAAATCGGGAGTGAAATTGAGCTGGGAAGAAGGGAGCAGTATGGGGAAGATGTTTTAAGATTTGGGTTTATTTCTCATTACTCTACTCTGATTTGACTGGCAACAAATTAAACTAGAATTTCTAAGTCGAGTCTATTTGCTTTTGACTGTAACTGGTTAATGATCTCTCTCTGTCCATATCTTGACCTAGGAGCCTTTCATTACATTTTCTCTCCCCTCTCCAGTTGAGGAAGGGAAGGAGAGAGAGGCTTCAGTGGGCACCTGGTGTCCAGCCAGAATCAACACTGCCAAGAAAAGAGGTTGCTGCCTCTATAAGAAAAGCAAATGTAATCAAACTTCAGGCCTGTTTAAATCCACATGAAATCTCTATACTAAGGGTAACCTCAGCTGTTTAAGGTTGCACTGAGCTCACCTGATGAAGGGTTGCAGGGTCTGTGAAGAAACATGCTTCCTGATCAGTTTTCAGACTCAGAAAATTTTTGCAGACATTTCAAAACATGTGCAATTTTAAACACACACACATATACACACATCCCTAAAGTAAAAAAGAAATATTTGATAATCTTTCTCTTACTCAAGCTGTCAGAGGCCCCACGGTGTTAGTGAATACCCCTGTCCCACAGAAAATGTTCACATACTAATTAGCTGAAATTTTGCTACACAAAAATGTCACTTTTCTCAAAATAGTAACCCCTGCTTCATAATAGAAGCACAATAGAATTCCTAATAGAACAACCTCTGCTCTAGAGCAGACCACCACAGTACCAGACTGTGCTTTTCCCAGGAGGAAAAGTGGACTCCCTATGTATTCTACATGACACTGTGGGGTATAAACATATTGGTGCTTGTGTATTCAAGTGGCAACAGGAAAGTGGCTGTTCTCCACTGGAGATTCAAATTCCTCTAGGGTCTCATCATTAAATGGATCTGTAACCCAATGAAAAAAGCACATTCACCCCATCCACATTCTGTGATGATCTATGTACCCAGTCACGGCTGCAGACTGGTGCAGTGCCAGTATTGTTTTTTACTGTGCTAATTCTGCAATTCAGTTTCCCTATTCTCCTGTGTATTGCTGCCAGTTCCATTACTCGGACTCACATCACAGAGGCTGTGTGCAAGTTTTTTAAAAACTAAGGAAGAGTAAAACAGTGCAACAAAGAAGTGAACTGAAGGCACCCAGATTTAAGAGCAGCTGGATTTTCTTCATGAAGAAAGTCTTATTTTCACAGCCAGCTCCCTATAGAGAAGGTAAGCAGTTGTATATTGCTCGGACACAGACTACCCTGATGAGTGAGCAAGATGACAAACTTAGAACATAAATCTGCAGTGTGAGAAGGAGCAAGCCACAGCCAAGAGGCTGTTTCCTCTCAGCCTGGACGTAGAGGACAAGCTGGAACTGCCTTTTCAATGGAAAAGGAGGTGAACAGTTTTTTGGCATATCTCTGCCCCTGTGTACAACAATTCCTTCTCCAGAATTCCTTTTAAAATCCTTGAGCTGCCAGCCCATTCAGAAATATTTCACCCAGCTAACAAACAGCACACACGCAGTGTCTTTCAAATTAATTAGTTTCCAAGGAATGATGTATAACCCAAAAATCTGGCTCCTCAGCTGCCTCCAACTGCTTAGCAGTTTTACTTCAAGGGAAGTAGCACCTCTTCTCCACGCTGTCAGTACCAGGTTGTAAGTAGAATAAAATTAGAGACAACCTTTCCAATCTCCTGCAGTGATCCATTCAGTTACTGAGTTTGCAGTTCAGTACTTTTTGGGGCAAGTAGTTGAAAAATGGGATTTAGTGTAACTACAACATGCTAGAGAAAGAAGCATGGCTGAACCTAGAAGTTAAAACAGTTTTCCCTAGTGAGAGAGAGAAGATCTAATAGGTAAAATTTTGACACTTTGGGACCTTCTTGATTAGAGTGGACAAAGATGATCTTGAATGTCAGATGCTTTTTAATTCTGTTTTCACAACCAAAATTAAACTATCCATGCAGCAAATCCTCCAAACCAAAGACATTTGATTTTGCAGAACCAGATGCTGTGCTCTGTTCTAACAAGCTCTTCTAATTTTTCTGTGAGAAGAGTCTCTCAAACAAATTCCCTGTTGCTTTCAGGCATTATATACATCCCTTCTAATCCTTCATTCTTTTAGTGAGCTTCCACATAGAGCAAGTTCCTTAGCACTAAACCAGGCATTTAATGTTGTTACTGCCCTACCCTTAATTATTCCTTTTTTAATTTTATATGCTTAAGCACTAATTGAGTTGTGATCTTTTTGCAAATGTGACTTAACCTGCTGTTCTCCTGATTGTTTAGGCACCACAAATAAAAAAATAATGGCACTGGTAATTAACTGAGGCCTGACAATGTAACTTGCCTCTCAGCCCGTGACGGGTAAAAGTTCAGTTGAAAAGTAAGGCATAAAAATGCATATTAACTGAACCAGAACTAAGCACCGACCAGACATGCAAGAAAAGCATGAGTACAAAAGAACCAAACTTTAGACTTCTGTTTGAAGAAATTGGATAAACACAGACAAGCTTTACTTTTCCAAAGACCAGGAGAATTATTAGTATGAGATAGGCAGAAAGAAAACAGATGCACGTACAGTTCCATTCTGCCTCCCAAGTAGCATCAGCCTACAGAGAACTGCTTTTTTCTGGAGAAAACACATTTGAAAATTTGTAATCAAGTATTCATACGACACCTTAGCATTGCCTGGCAGGAGAGAGACATACAGGTCAGAGGTACAAGCAGTTCAGTCTGCAGCAAGCCATACTGAAAAAGCTGCTGCTCTCTATCTGCTCTCAGTGGTGTGCAGGTTTTCTAGTCAGACAGAAGCACTAGGTTGCACAGAGGCTGCACCTTGTGAGACAGGAAAAGCATGCTCAGAGAGAAAAGTACTTTTAGTGGGGGAATACACCCAAGCAAGGATATGAGAGATAAACTCTTCTACCTTTCTTACTGAGGAAAGCAAACCCCTGGATAGTGCAGATGATGAACATTATAACTCACCACAAACTGGAGAACAGGCATGGTATAAACTCGGGATTTTTTTCCCCAGTCTTGATTTTCTTCACAACTATCTCCCTCCTTTATTCTTACACTATTCATATCCAGTTAGAAAGCCTTCATGCAGCCAATTTAGTACCTCTAAATCTCCATCTGTTATAATTGCAACTGTGCAGTCTCTAGGGGGTGAAGATGCTGCCTCGTATTTTAAAGTTTAGTAAGTTCCATTCCTGTGAATAGCACACTTTTATTAAAATTCATGGTAATTTTTCCCCCTAATTTCATTTATAAATTAATTATTTCCAATTTATTAAAGCATTACATGACCAGTACCTTATGCATGTCATCCCAAATAAGTGTCCATAAAACCTTTAAAATGCAACATCTCGTATTCTGTACATTTTACTTGTGACCCTCTCATAATTTATAATTGAAATTCACAAGGTAGGGTGGAAGAAAAGAGACAATTTTCATTGTTTATGTTCAGAGGATGGTAAAAAATTGAGGTGATCCAGATGACAAAAAAAGCTTTTGTACAGAGGCAATGTTATGCCTACAAACTAAGAGAGCTCTGCTTCATTTAGTAACAGAGAATAATAAATAGGAAAAAAAAGAATCAAAAGTTGGATGTTACACTGTGTTCTCTTTTTCTCTCTTTTTTCTCAAAGACAGATCAGTATGCCAGAAGGCAACTATATCCTGCAGGTAAGTGGCATAAGAAAATAAGTATATTGAAAAGCATCTAAGTCAGCTCACACTGCAAAAAACACCTGAAGTGAAACTGCTGGAAGCTTGCCAGGATGTTTTGGAAGACCTAGGATATCACAGAAGATACACCATATATATATAAATATTACTCAGCCAGTATGAGGCATGCCTACGAAATTCTGTGAGAAAAGAGCAGTAGCAATAGTGTAAGCAAAATAAAAAAGGCACTGAGACAACAAGAGACAACATGGGAGTCATTGAAAAGGCTTTTGTTCAACCTCAGCATCTAAAAGCTTTAAAGAGTCACCATTCCCCAAAGCTTAATTATAAAGGAAAGATTGTGGAACATATCTCAGTGATTGATATCAAAGCTACATTTGCAGAGGAGCATTCTTGGGAAGCATCATGTTACAGTCTCAGCAGTTTTTGCAGGGATGTGGAGTGTCCTGGAGCCCTGATCCAGTCGAGGCAGCCCATTTTCCCCCAGCAGGTACATCATTACCCAGTAAAGCTGGGTCACTCACTACCCCAGCATGGTGACTGGTTAGCCAGCAGTCTCTGAACTGCCTTCGGAGTGCATCCAGTAAGAACATCAGTTTGACAACTTACTGGTGTAAGCAATCATTGCAGAAGCTCCTTGTTCTCCCCAGATAGTCAATAACCCGTGCCAAGCCTCAGCAACCAACCTCACATTAGCACAGCAAAGAATAATGTATGGGGCCATATTTCCGTCAGGCTCACACTAATTTATCACCCCACCTCTGCAGTTTAACACAGTACAGGGACTTTTCAAGAACCCAGAGCTGGTCTCAGATACCATTTTTGATGCTACACGTGAGTTAGTTAAAACAACTAAAACAGTGGGAAAGACATTGTTTTCCTGCTCCAAAATGTTTGCACTGTGGTATCAGTGCATTTGCTATTATTATGCACACCCTGCTTTACACAAGTTAAAAAGATTCCCAAGGAGCTGCTCACAATTCACAGGGCTGAATTCATTTTTTAACTGCGTGACTTAAAGCTGCAGACACTTGCTGGCAGCCCTCAGAGCTCATTATACATTGCTTCCTCAGCAAAATATAGTTCTGTATGTAAACCTGCAAATTTTGGATCACTAAATTCTAGGCACGTAGTCATTATCAGATTAACCCATCTAGCTGGAAGTAGCAGTCCTTAAAACGCCCAAACATATAATTCTTTTGTTCTAAGGAAAGCTAAATTGCATTAAAATCTCAGAGGATTTCCAAATCGTCTGCAAGCCTGAGACTGTATATGCTCCAAGGAGACATTTGCTCTGTATTGGTAAATCCCATTAACATTTGGTTGTTCTGCATTGCTGAATTAAAAGCAGCCTATGTATTTTCAAAACAGCAACATATTGTAAAGCCAGTGTAAAGGAGATTTGGTAACTCTGAAGTTTCCAGCTCAGCTGGGAGAATCAAATCCAGTGTCTTCACTGGTCCCTAGTGTAGCTAGAAAAACAAAAGAAATGCAATGTCTGACTCTGCTTTTGATCTAGAGGAACTCAGGGACCTCAAAACACTAAGGACACTGCTTATTGCAGTGCCAGAAGGCACTCAGATGCTAAAATGACTTATGGCCCTGTACGGAATAGAAAAACAGCACTTTGTGGACATATAAACAAGACAAAATTCCCCATCTCAATCTAATTATTTGAAAACTTTGGATTCTCTAAACACCAGTGCATTGCCCTTTGCTGCACACACAACTGCTTTAAAAAGCAACTATTATTCACAGAGAGGAATCTGAGTACCTTGAGAAGAAAAGAAGCAGAACAGTTGTGAAGAACTGAATTCATTATCTTGATAAGAAAAAGGAGAACAATAAGAAGAGATAATGAGACATATAAATATGACACAAATATGTTTCATTATTCAAATTCAAGTCCAAGAATTATTAATTATTTATGGTAATGTTAACCACTGTCTTAAGAAGTCACTGATTAGCACACAATTAATGCAGCTCTTCTTTTAACTGTCTGGACTAGAAAATACTACTGTAATCTGGAACTCTTGCTTTTAGGATCTTTTTGATAATTTAGCAAAACATATGTTGTTATCCTTTTACTCAGTCAAAGGTTCTGAAGTGTGGTTCAAGCAGAGATTAAAAACATCTACTGTGTTTTTAATAAATCTCCTAATGTGGCAGTAAGATTTATTCACTTTTCAAACCTCAGTTAGAAGTTACTGTTTCTACCTTGCCCCACAGTGGGGACAGGCAACTGTGCAATAACCTGTGGTAAAGGCTGCTTTTACTTCAGTGATGCAGAACAAAGAAATGTTAGGAGGAATTACTAATATAGAACAAAAAGCTGGATCAGTCCCCACAGTTCCATCTAAGCACTTTGTGGAATTGTCATTCACAGGGTTTTGGCTACCTGAACATTAAGTGTGAAGTGCCATTTGAGATGCCCCAAGGTATGTAAGACATCCTCATGGGATTGACACACATGGCATAACCTTCTGGAAGAGCAGCCATAGTACAGGAGATGGAGGGCACCTGAAAGGGCTCTGTGCCACCTCTATTTTGAAAACTGGATGCCATTGTTCGTCTTTTAAACCTCCTTGCAAATGCAACTTATTCAGAGCACATTCTCTTGGTGCTTGTACGTGTGACTCACATCATGCACTCTCTTACTGCATCCCTCTCACTGTAAAATTTATATCTGCCCTGATTTTGTCCTACAGCACTTTTTATTCCAGATGAAACAGTCCTGTGAACAGACCTTTTGACTCTGCTATGAAAGAATTAAACACTTCATTCACTGATTTTGTAGAGAGAAGAATTTAGAAGACTCATTCTCACAGGTTCAAAGCACTGATGCCACACGACTGCCAATAACCTATATGTTTTTCCCTTTTAAGTCATCAGCTTGAATTCCACTCAGTTTGAGAGGACAGCACGGCTCAGCAGTGAATTAATTTCTCACAGTCCCATATGCTACAATAGACTGGAAAAAACAGAATCCAGAACAAGTTTTTCCTTAAGGAAACTGACACTACCAGTTCCAACACTGGGAGGACCAGACATAGAGGAGGAAAGTGTTAGCATGATTCTTCATGCCACCTGACAGCCAGATTTTAGCAGGATCCAGTAAGCACCAGCTTTCTCATGTAAAAAGTCATCCCAAGTGTGTGCTCCGGAAGCTGTGTGAAGTCATTGTGTCTGCACATGCCTGACTCACAGGCACGATGACACTAAAACCCCTCTCACCCTTCATCACTAAACTGCATTTGGTGAAAGAGTAATACAGTGACTCAGTTATACTGCGTGTTCTCTAGCTCACATTATCCTCCGTGTATTTCACCATTTCCAGCACAAAGGCACTCTCAATAATTAATAAGATATAACCCTGGAATGCTTGGCTGAGCTAAACTCCTTGCAAGTTGCCCATCAGCCCTGTTTACTTTCATTTAGTGTCGGCAATACACCAGAAATACTTTGCTCCAAAGAGGCAGGACACGCTCAGAGAAGGAAAGGAAAAGCAGCACATGGGCTTCCTTGTCCTAATTTTGCCCTGGGGCAAGTCACAGCTCCCACTAAGAGCTCTGTCCTGCCTACGCTCAAGGGAAATAGCAAAGCTGCAAACACGAGATCAGCACTTTTTAGCATAACTTGAATCATCATTTCTGATTTTATTTCCAAGGGAAATGGCTATGAAGCATTAAACAACGCACTCAGGGAGCATGGATGGTACAGTAACCTGAAAATCCATATTCAGTACCAGTAGAAGTGACATTATTGCATTATTGTACGGACGTGTTCCCTTCTGTGTCCCATCAGCTCGCCTGACCATGGCCAAAGGGAAAAGAGGAGACCAATACTGTAAGGGAACTTCTTTACTAATCCGAAAGCAGAAGATATCTGGTTGTACAAAGCACAAAGAGGCAACACTTTCAAATGAAAGAAGAGTGAGAAGGGTTCTGTGATTTTTTTTCTGGAGGTGGTGGTAATTTTAATTGCTGTTGTAAAGCTATTTGGTGACACAGGTCCTAGGAACCTCAATGTACAGAACTACCCATCTGTTTTGCTTTGTCTCCTGTTCTAACCTCCTTTCCATCCCACTCATCCTGTTCCAACAGCCTTTCCATCAGCTCAAACCTGTTGTGTCATTGTTATTATTACTATTGTTGTTAAATTGTTATCATTCCAGAAAGTGCATTCTTTTCTTGACAACTACTCTGTCTTGCTAAGTAAAAAAAGTAATTATTCACTTTTTCAAATAAAAACTGAGATCTTCTGCTGAACATTTTGAGAAATTATGAAATATTATTTAAATTCTTCATAAGAAAAAACACTCAATTTCCAGCTGGTTCCTCCTAAAGTTCCATCTACACTACGGTTTCCTTAATGGTGCGAATCAGGTTTTAAACACAACTTTAATTTGGTTGACTGGTTTTTACAATATGTGGAAATAGCACTGCTCTAAATATCCATTTCTCTAATAAAAATCAAGGGACAGATTCACACGAGAGAATCCCCTGCACAGACGTTATTAATCAAAGGCAAACATTATGGTTGCTTTTATTGACTCCAATAGCAGTTGGTGGGTGCTGTCTTCCTGATAACCAGGAAATGCACTGCAAAATTAGAGGGAAAGAATGAATTTTGGGAATTCACTTATAAAGTTTTAATTGAGGAGGTATATCAAGAGATTATAAAAATCTTCAATTACCAACAGTATGTCTTTTTTGAATTCTAACTTAATCCCACCAGTCTGTGAAAAATTATATTTACCTATTGCAACTTCTTTCTTTCCTCATGCAGAAGGTACAACCAGGATTCTCTCTTGTTTCTTGCATTAATGCCTGTATCTCTGCTCTGTGTGCTGAACTCTGGATCTTGGGCTTGTGTCACAGCATGGAAGTGACCTTGACAGGGACAGGAGGTTCCAAAGTTTCAACTGCAATGTAGCTCATCTGGGGGCTAAGATACTACCAGCTACTGCAATTTCAACTCTTCAGGAACAAAATAATCATACAGCTGTACAACTTGAATGCTTATGCTCTTGTGATTAATTAAGAAGAGCTCAGAGTAAAAAAGACACACTTAAGAATTATTAAGAAGAAAAAAATCACACTCCCTCCTACAGCTTGTTTGTCTCCTAACAGCACAGTCTTGTTTTAGGATGCTTTCTCTAAAGAGAGGACATGTCTGTTCAACTGTGATTCACAGGAGGCTTTTCACAGATGACACAGGGAGCTGCAAAGTGCTGTCTGTTTCACTTCCTTAACTCCTCAGACAATATCTGGTGGTGAACAGGTGCATGAGAATACAAAATACAGACAGAGTTATATCTTACTGAAGAAAAGGGAACACAAAAGGGATAAAAGTACCCAAAGACATGAGTGTTCTTTAATGAGGAGTATTTTCAGCAGCCAGTGGGAACTTACCCAGTTACTTACTGCCCATTTTAATTGGTATTGGTTTAACAAAGTTAAATCCTTTCTATTATCCAAGAGGCATTCAACTCTCCAAATGAGCCTGGAAAGTTATTTCAGATGGATAAGGATAGAGAGGCACTCTATGAAGCCAACAGACATTTAATGTGGCTTACTGTATCCCCACAGTCCTATGAGATATCCCCACAGTACTATGAGGATGTTTAGGCTCCAGTTCACAAACCAGCAATGTGATGCAGAGATGCTGTGGAGCCATTTATCAGGGGCAATGCATCAAACCAATGCCTAAGCCCAGAAGTACAGAAGGGTGCAAATTCACATCTATCTTCTTGCTCCGTTGGAAAGGGTTAGAGAACTACAGAATTGTTTGAGTTGGAAGCAACCTAGTTCCAGCTCCCCTGCCATCAGCAGAAACACCTTCCACTAGACCCGGTTGCTCAAGGCCCCATAAAATCTGGCTTTGAACCCTCCCAGTAATGGGACACCTACAGTTTCTCTGGGCAAGTTGTCCTGGTGTCTCACCACCCTCACAGTAAAGAATTTCTTCTTAATATCTAATCTAAGCCTACTCTCTTTCTGTGTGAAGCCATTCCTGCTTGTCCTATCACATAAAAATTTCCTCTCTGGCTTTTTTGTGGGTCACCTTTAGGTACTGGAAAGTTCTATAAGATCACTCCAGAGCCTTCTTTTCTCCAGAACTGAACAATCCCAACTCTCTCAGCCTGTCTTCAGAGAAGTGCTCTAACCCTCTGACCATTTTCACAGCCCTTCTCAGGACTCCCTCCAGCAGGCTGATGTGCTTCCTATACCAGAGGCTCCACAGCTGAGCACAGTACTTCAGGGCAGAATCACCTCCCTAGATCTGTTGACCAAAACTCTTTTGATGCAGCCAGGACATAGTTGGCTTTCTGGGCTTCAAGTGCATACTGCCAGGCCATGTCAAGCTCTTGGTCAACCAAGAGTCCAAGTCCTTCTCCTCATGGCTGCCCTTAACCCCTTCTCCCCCAGCTTGTATTTGTGCTGGTGATTGTCCTGACCCACATGTGGGATTTTGCCCAACTCACTGTGCAGGATCTGCACCCCTAATTACAGCTCACCTCAGTGGGAAATGATGATGCCACTGCAAGCATCAAGGTCAGTTCCATAAGTGATTGCTAAAGATCTATCCAGCCATATACACAGTCAGCAAAGTAAAAGAAATGCTCTAAGACACCTTCCCCTGCTCTGAAAGTGAGGAAAATGTTGTTCTTTAGCTCCCTGCACTAAGACAGCATGGGTCTATTCATCAGCCTCAGGGAGCCAAGTCTGTATTTAGGAAATGGTATTTATAATGCAGTACTATACTCAATGTCAGTTCCCAGAGGACACTCTGTGCCGTCTCTGTTGCTCTAGTGGAAGTGAACAGCTGCTTTCTAGATTTCCCAAAGCCCTGGTGCAAAATAAATCCTTCTCTCTCCACTTAATTTTAAACAGCAATGACGCCTGGGCAGGGAATATATGCAGGAGAGGAGCAAAAGCAAGGAATGAATTGGTTTATATCATTTAACATTTGTATTATCTGTAAAACTATAATTTAAACTATGAAACTGACAAAACTGAAAGTACCATCACAGATGCAAGAAAGTAAGTGCCATAAGGCACAAACACCACTTCCCTCTTCCCCTTCCCAAGCTATATTCAACCTTCCCTATTCCACAGAGTCATTACCAAAATGAGGGGAAGGAAAAATGAATCTGTAAAATCAAGCATATTTCCTCCAAGAGAATGAAAGAAATTAAGAGCTAAAAATACATAGTTTCACTTCGGTTCCTGTAAGCTAGCCTTCACAGGACTAAGGTCAACACTGACTTGTTTCCATTTCAATTCTTATTTTAGCCGATTTATACAGCACTGCTGACCTAGTACACTGCAAACTGAAATTCAATTTACAAAGCAGGACAGCCAATTGTTTAATCTGACGAGGTTACAAAACTAGTCTCAAGGTTACGTTATATTGTTTTAATTTCTGGTCATGTGGGACTTTAAAATATGATCTTCTAAAAGCTGAGGACAATTCTTTATGTTCTTCCATCAAGAAATCTGGAGGGGGTAGCTCTTTGATCGTTTTCTTCCCTTATTATTTGCCCCACATGTTTTTAAGTTTTACTCAGAGGTCTCTTTTTTGAGCACACACCCATAGCAGATTGAGATGTTGGTGTCCAAGCTAAGACACAGCAGGGAATACAGCAAGAACAACCTTGTGCTCTTATTTATGGCACGAGATTTCCAATGTATATTAGCATTTACACCACCTTCTGAATCATCAGTGAGTTCTTTAGCTCACACGGGATTGCAGTTATTGTGCTGCCTTTTACATTCAGACAGTTTTACTAATGAATACAGCGTGTCTGATTGACAGAAATTTGTCTGTTGCCCGAACTTCACCTAGAGTTTAGTAGCGTGCTGCTCCATCTCCAAATGCAATTACAGTCTAACTGAGCAACATCTCATCTCTCATTTCCTAACTATAAAGGAAAGAAATTAAATAAATAGTAATGTATACTTTTATACACCCACTTTTGCATATGGGTTTCTGCACTTATGCACACACAGAAGTCACATGCACAAATTGTAAATTTTATGTGTTCACATATAACATCAATTTAATGTTCTCTCTTCTTTAATCAATTATCCATGATAATCCATTGTATTCCCCTAGGTACATAGTCATCAAAGCCACTTTAAACCTCTTCTTGAAGATCAAATGACTCTTTAATCCATTTATTTACAGTTTACAGAGTTATAGAAAATTAATCAGGATCATAAGTTAGCTACTGCAGCAAGCCTCTTCTGAAGCCTGCTATCATTACAAACACTAATTCTCAGAGACCCAACAGGACAGGGGAAGAAAGGAATAAATCTCCTGACGTCTGTTCCTCCCATCAGCAGCTGTCAATGACCATCTCTCTCTGATCCTTTTTTGATCAAACTGTGCTCCATCAAATCCATTTAAATGAATTAGCACTACTAAGGTAACAGGAGAACTAATTAGTCTTAAACTTTGTACTTAAGTTCTTCATATAGGGTCTTCTGGTGTCTAGCAGGCTGGGCTGGATGTTTCCTTCTGAAATTCACTGGGCACAATAATCCATATGTGACAAAGTGTGTAGATTACACGAGAGACCACATTTCTTTGAACTCTGTTTAAGCTTCTCTTTACTGTTCCATGTCTTCATCCAAACATTCCCTCCCTTGTACACTAGGCAGCCTAGCAATGAATGTTTAATGGACAACTTTCTGGTTATTATCAATACTGAACCATTATAATCACGCATTAACTAGATGAGACCTCACAAATTTAGAGTGTGACAGTAATCATTATACATTAGAATGTGAGCTGTGCATATTCACACCAGTTCTTCC